>NC_090265.1:31971610-32124110 GCF_040414725.1 Anabrus simplex | reverse complement strand
GAGCGGTGACAGGCCGGCGCGCTGCCGCCTGAGTCACGGAGGCTCTGCTTGTCCTCTGCATAAGGGTGAAAATTGTTTGTTAACTTATCTTAGTGAAGTCTATCCACTGCAGTGTAGATACGTGTAAGTCAACAAAGAGTTTAGCCTATGCAGGTATCAAAGGATTAATCATTAGCAAGCATATCAGCTTAGACTACTGCGGTTACGAATAGTGAAACCACAACAAATCCCTGATAGCGTGCTCAGAATGCAATAGGTATAATTCTTGATTTACCGGGCTGAGTGGCTCAGACGGTTGAGGCGCTGGCCTTCTGAACCCAACTTGGCAGGTTCGACCCTGGCTCAGACCGGTGGTATATGAATCTGCTCAAATATGTCAGCCTCGTGTCGGTAAATTTACTGGCACGTAAAACAACTCTTGCGGGACTAAATTCCGGCACATCGGCGTCTCCGAAAACCTTAAAAGTAGTTAGTGGGACATAAAGCATGTAACATTATTATTATTATTATTATTATTATTATTATTATTATTATTATTATTATTATTATTATTGTTATTATTATTATTAATTCTTGATGACGGGTTTGGTGGACTCAGTTCGGTTTCCAGCTAGGGATTGTTTCATTACTGACCTAGAGCACAAATTAGGACGCAATTGCGCTGAAGACAGAGACAGATCAACCTGTGGGACGAACAGAGAACATGATATTGATGTGGCCGCAGCTTGTTATTGCATAGTGGGATTAATAACCGCATTCCACGGGTGTTCACTGGCATTCGGGAGATCCAATTCCCATAACTAATATTTTTTAAACTAGACATTCAACAGTTGCGAAGTATTTCCATTTTAGGCAGTTGTCATTGAGTATCTTCCGGAAGAGCTGAATACCGTTAATGTCACTTCAAAGGTTTTCAGTCTCTTCAAAGCACTAATTATAACACCATAACAAAACAAACTAAAACCAAACCCCATGCCGCTATAGCCCTGCTCAGCCCGTAGGCCTGCAGATTATGAGGTGCCGTGTGGTCTGCACGACGAATCATCTTGGCCGTTATTTTTTGTTTTCTAGACCGGAAACACTATAACACAAACAATTAAATAATAATGTCATGCTTCATTGTACAAGAAATTCCTCAGATTCTATCAAATCACTTTAAATCGGCGCCATGTACGAAGGCCGTTTTTATTATCTCCGATGGGCTAGAGAAAAAAGACACAGTGACATAACAAAATAATCACTAAACGTTTAGCGGTTTCATACTTACAGTATTTTTACATATAATCGCCAAGACGATTTAGGCATTTTACGATGCCATCTGCGAAGAAGTCTGCCACCAGTAAAGTAATGTGCGTCCCGACAGCTTCCTGCTCCATAAAGTCCACCAAAAAGACTCTTTATGGTCCCAAAACTGGAAGCCATTGTTTTGCTGTTCCTCAGTGTCACTTTAAACATTTTTGGCTTGCTTGTGGACGAAGGATGGATCTACTGCTTAGACTGTTCTTTGTTTTCTGGAGTGTCATATAGGACCCAAGTTTCATCGCCAGTAACGATAGACTTTATAAACGCTTCTCCCTCACTGTGGTAACGCGTAAGAAACATTACGACTGACGCCATTCGCTGAGTTTCGTGATCGTCAGTCAACATTTTTGGGACCCGACGTGAACAAAGTTTCCAGGATCCTAGTGTTCAGTCACAATAGGGAACATGCATGATCCGGGGTTTTAATTAAAAATATGCTAATCTGATTCAAAATTTCATGCAGAATTCAAAAATGTGATCAGAATGTACAAATAATAACTCCAAACGTGATAAAAATCTACGAAAATGTCACGTCACGCAAGCACGCGATCTCATTGGTCTGACGTCATAGTACAGGTTGACTGAATTAGCAGACGAAGTAACACATAGTGTGCTGTGAGAAGCAGGATACACTTCGCGTATTTCTACTTTACGTTAGTGTCTAGTATGGTTAAATTCGAGGTCTATACATTGGATAATAATCTGAGTGGTATATTTTAGACTTAAAATGAATCCTGCGCAGACAGTGAGGCAGAAAACTTATAAATGGTGTAGAGTTCCGATGTGCAATAGCACATCGCATACCGTACCAAACAAATTGTTTATAAATGTTCCAAAGATGCTAAAACGAGGGGGAAATGGATTTTGGCGAGCCGGAGAAATGCTGGTGATATATCGGAAAAGTCTACAGTTTATTTTTTTATTTTTTTATTTTGAAGATTTTAACGTAAAATGAATTTGTTTGAATTTTCAAATCACTTTTCCATGTCAGCTGTTCTAGTGGTAAAACTTTAAATTTTAATGTATGATGCTTTATTTAAATGCTTCAATTACATCTTGGAATATGAAAGTAAAAAACAGTGCATTAAATAATGCTGATTATTAAAGTATTCTCCAAACCTAACCTATGTTTTGGGTGATCCATGTCAAGATAATAAATCAAAGGGGTTATGGACCATTTTGACAGCTCTAATTCTACCAATATATCTTGGCATGGGACAGTTATGTATGTCTTTATTGAAGAGCTTAATTGGTAAAGAAATTTAGGCTATATCTAAATACTCTATAATGTAACAAAGAATAGGCGTGTACATCATGAAAGGAAACAACGTGAATTTAACAAATGTATAACTCTACACAAAACCAACGCTTGTCTGTTGGGGTCTTATAAGTTAACAATGCTCAATTATAATAATTATCATAATATTAATGAAATAAATACCATAATTGCACACAGGTGAAAATAGTGATGTAGGTGTTTAAAATATTATCCAACTTAGCCTAAGTTTTAGGTTATACAAGCCAAGTCAATAAACCGAAGGGTAAAAATACCGAGCGAGTTGGCCGTGCGGTTAGGAGCGCGCAGCTGTGAGCTCGCATCCGGGAGATAGTGGGTTTTGAACCCCACTGCCGGCAGCCCTGAAGATGGTTTTCCGTGGTTTCCCATTTTCACACCAGGCAAGTGCTGAGGCTGTACCTAAGGCCACGGCCACTTTGTTCCCATTCCTAGGCCTTTCCTGTCCCATCGTCGCCATAAGACCTATATGTGACGGTGTGACGTAAAGCAAAAAAAAAAGTAAAAGTCACAGCACCCAAAGACATTCCTGTATTGAACGACTAAAATGTCACCAGGACACTTTTCTTGCCTGATATGCTCAGCTTGTTACAAGCCAAATGTAATTAACGTTATTGGCTTCACGCCCCGCTAACTACTTCTACGATTTTCGGAGACGCCGATGTGCAGGAATTTAGTCCTGCAGGAGTTCTTTTACGTGCCAGTAAATCTACCGACACCAGGCTGACGTATTTGAGCACCTTCAACTACCACCGGACTGAACCAGGATCGAACCTGCCAAGTTGGGGTCAGAAGGCCAACACCTCAACAGTCTGAACCACTCAGTCCGACTTGTAAAAACTAGATGAAGTCATATTTATCTTTATCATGTTTAACTTTTTCCCTCCACAAAGATATTTAATTCTCTTTCATGGGTCCTGGAAGTGGGTAGGCCAGTTGTCCCAACCATAAATATATATTTTTTTGGGAATGATAGATTATAGCCCTATAGTACTATGATCTTTCTTTCCTTCTTTCTTTCTTTCTTTCTTTCTTTCTTTCTTTCTTTCTTTCTTTCTTTCTTTCTTTCTTAATCAGTGTATCCTTCAGGGTTGGTTTTCTCTCGGACTCAGCGAGGGATTTCACCTCTACCACTTCAAGGGCAGTGTCCTGGAACGTGAGACTTTGGGTATGGTGATGAAACTGGTGAGGAGGGCCATTACCTCGCCCAGCGGCCTCACCTGTTATTCTCAACAGGGGCCTTGTTGGAGGATGGGAGGATCGGAAGGGATAGACAAGGAAGAGGGAAGGAAACGGCCGTGGCCTTAGGTGCCTGGAGGAGAAGTAGGAAAATACGAAAAACCACTTCGAGGATGGCTGAGGTGGGATTCGAAACCCTTCTACACAGTTGACCTCCCGAGGCTGAGTAGACCCCGTTCCAGTCCTCGTACTATTTGTTTTCAACTTTCATGGCAGAGCCGGGAATCGAAACCGGGCCTCCGGGAGTGGCACACATTAACCACTACATCACAGAAGCGGACTAGTACTATAATGCTACCTATATGTTTATGTTAGTGCTGAAATCCGATTTCTTACTTTACTAATGCTGAAAGCCCGAAAATGTAATGTTATTCTTTAATAGGGGAATCAGTCTAGAAGGAAATGTTGAAAGTGATGTGATATCTATCCAGGTTCGTTGTTATCCTAATACTATGGATTACAGTACATTGCACGTATATAAAAGACGCCACTTACAAACTTGCTTGTTATCCGCGAATTTCTGCGGCCACAAAAGTCACATTTTTCAAGAATGATGACATCTACACATGGTAGATTGTTTGACTGTGCTGTTTCGAACCTTTCTTCTGTCATTTCGAAGTTATTCGCAATCGTGAATAATAAACAATCGGCTTTTAGCAACGGCTGATGCACAACGGCTGGTAGAGCTCCATGCGGTACTGGATCGTGACGTCACAGCGCGCCGCTTACGTCAGAGGCCGTTTCACTCGCCTTGCGGAAAGGCACTATTAAATATTTTTTTAATGGTAGAAAACAAGGCAACATACCACAATGTAATACGTTTACGTACTATTTCATTGGTGTACTTTTCAAAAAAAATATTTTTGAAAATGATGCATGTTCCCAATTGTGTACAGAGGAGACCTTGAAATGTCTCGGATTGCTATAGAAAGTTCGTCAACCTCTATTTGTGGCGTACAAACGAAGAAGTTCAGGAGGCTGTCCAGACGCACATTACCTCACTGGCGGCAGACTTCTTTGCAGAGGGCATCGGAAGTTGGTGTCACGATACGACAAAAGCCTAAATCGTTTGGTGATTATGTGGAAAAATAAGTATGAAAGTATGAAACGTTTAGTGATAAAACATTTTTGTTTATGTCAATGTGTTTTTATATTATACCCTATCGGAGGTTGAAGGAGGAACAGTCCTCGTATTTACAATATTGTTTATGCTGTGAACACTTGTCAGGAATTGAAACTTGGTGATGCTATGAACAAGTAATAACAAATAAAAACTGTATTAGTAGGCCTATTCAACCATCATCTTATTAACATATAGACGTGCTTCTCTACTAAAGAATTGTCCGTCCCCTTCAGGAACTGCTTCGAGACTGTGGTCGTTGCCTTGCTCAGTAGCTAAGCAAAGGGGTGAGTGGAATATTATAGGTATATTATCTTCCTTTCTTTCTTTCGCCGGGATGAGTGGTTAAGACGGCTGAGACATAGGCTTTCAGACCCGAATTTGGCAGGTTCGACCCTGGCTCAGTCGGGTGGTATTTGAAGGTGCTCAAATACGTCAACCTTTTGTCGGTAGATTTACTGGCACGTAAAAGAACTCGTGCAGGACTGAACTCCGTCACCTCGGCGTCTCCGAAAACCGTAAAAGTGTAGTTAATGGGACGTTAAGCCGCTGACATTATATTTAATTTTTCTTAATCCGTTTACCCTTCAGGGCTGGTTTTTCCCTCGGACTCAACGAGCGATCCCGCCTCTACAGCTTCAAGGGGTGTGTCCTGGAACGTGAGACTTTATGTCAGGGGATTCTACGGGTGAAGAGGACCAGTACCTCGCCCAGGCGGCTTCACCAGCTATGCTGAATAGATTGAAATGGATGAACAAGGAATAGGGAAGGAAGCGACCGTGGTCTTGAGTACTATCCCGGTATTTGCCTGGAGAAGAAGTGGGAAACCACGTAAAACCACTTCGACGATTGCTGTGGTGGGAATCGAATCTCCCTCTACTCAGTTGACCTCCCGGGGCTGAGTGGACCAGATTCTAGCCCTCGTACCACTTATCAAATTTCGACGCACAGCCGGGAATCGAACCCGGGCTTCCAAGGGTGGAAGCTTATCACACCAACCACTACACCACAGAGGCGTATAGGTATATTATATGGGTCATAAATCACAGACTGGAAAGTTTTTAAGTTACATTAATTAAGTCACACTGGAAAATATGGCTTCCTTCTTTTTAAAAAATACTGTAAAGAATATGGTCTACCGACATACATACTCATCATTATAGACTGTTACGTTGCTCTCCCTCTACTTCTCATACCATATATCGCCGAGTACATTACTCTCGTTGGCAAAATATCCTCCTCCATTCGCCTCACATCAGCTCACCATCTAAGCCCGTTTATGTACAGCTTCATCCATTGAGTACATGCTCCTCACGCCGAGTACTTTCCTGCCATTGTTCCCATCTGTTCGAACAATCAGTTATTCCCAATACGTTCACGTGTGTTAATTCAAATTTATTAATAAGAGATCCACCCATATTTCACTCCCGTACAGTAAAATAAACTTCCAATGAAATACAAATTCGAAATACAACTAATAAGTTGCAGTACTGAAGTTAATAGACAGGACGCCGTGTTCGACGATCCGTGAAGCCCATTCCGATGGTAGGCTTTTCCTCACCCACACCTGCAAACGTGCTTTAAGAATAGGTAAACAAGTCATTGATTATGTGAAAACAACCGACGTGTTTAATCTGCAGTTTGTACATAAAACAACATTGTACACCATTCACTTGACGCAGCAAAATCATGTGGCTTGTTAATGATAATCATAAAATATTGACAGAGAATACATTAAATTTAACATGCAATAGCTAGGTTATAAACATAGAGCTGATGGAAAATATCCTTCTGAATTCTTGATTATGGCTCAGAACCGCAGAGTGACTACCGCTTGGTACTCATTATTCTTTTCCAATGTCGTTAGACTGCCTTGAATACTATGAATATTTTTTTCAACACACGTAATTAATGAACGCGTACAATTTGCAAATGTGCGAACTTAAGTAGGGCACGAGAAGTTGTAAGAAACTTAAATTTTACTTCACAATATTCTGAATACTTCAGGTCGTTCCTGCTTAGGAAAATCTACAGTAGGTGAGCCTTTCATTTACGAAATTTAAGATATATGTTGCTACGTCCAGGGAGGAGGTATAATCCAAAAGAGCCGTATTGCAGCAATGGTGGTCTACGTTGAACAAGATTGCGTAGGAGTAAGGCTTTTTTTCACACGACCCACTCCGCTCCGCTCCACTCCACTCCACTCCACTCCACTCCACCACAGGTGTAGAAAGGGGCCTGGGAGTGGCGCCACATCCCTCCACTCCTGTAAAAATCAGGCTGCTGTGTAGCTCACTAAATCAGATTTGTTCGCTCAGACGATCAACATTATGTGCACTGCAAGTTCCTAGTTTTTGTCTAAAAATATTGGCTCCATTCATAGATGCTGAAAAATAAATAACTGAAATAGAAAATTTGTGGCCTGTTTGAAAGGTTGGAAGGGTGCAGTTGTGTTGCGCCAATTGTATTTGATAGTTTGTGAGACGCTTCTTCGTTTGATTATGATAGCAGTCCTGTTGGTCGAACACCTGCTATCTCTTCTTTCTTCATGTAGAAGATGAGCAGTGTGGCGAGAATCTTTCGAGCGCAGCAGAGTTGAGGAATGAGGTTAACTAGAAGAAAGGCGCGAGAACCTAGTGGGCAAGGTTGTATGAAGCGAATGGAAGTGATTGAGCGCTAGACTGGAGGGAGAGGTGTGTATTCTAAATTCGAAGGAGTGTTATTTGTAGCTGGTGTCGATTCCATAGTGAGGGTTGTTCTTCCTGAGTTGAGGTTTGCGGCGGTGGTAAATCTGAAGCAATACGGCAAGTTGCTGGTGCAGCTTCAAGAGAAATGCGAGACACAGGGCGCTTTTACTGTACTCCTGGAGTGCTCAGAGGGCACGGGAAGATGTCTGGGGTAGCTTCGATTGAGAGCATAATACGACATTAAGCTATAGCAGCTACTGCCGCTACAGACTGACCAGGGCTTGGCGTGGTGGTAGTTGTAGTGACTGAAGTGGAGAGTGAATACGAGTACATGATGGTGCCTGTAGAGAGGGGAGAAGATGGAGGAAAATATAACCAGCAATCCTGCCCTCGATGTGAGGTGAAATATCCCAAGAAGAAATGGGTTTTCAAACCTCAAAGTCGTGGGTGTTCAGGCAGCCTCCAGGAAGAAATAGAGTTTTGAAACGAGGCGAGAAGATATGATGCAAAGTTCGGAGGTGAAACCTTGCGGAACACTACCGGTCCGGCTAGTCTGTGGGATTTACAAACGAGATATTATTCAAATAAAATAAAATAAAAACACTTCAAACGTGGACTGAATATTTCAAAGAAGTGATTCCCAGTTTTACCCTAGTACTCTTATTTCTCCTCAGTCTTCTTTTCGTAAGAATATAAATCGCAAGACCAACGTTCGCGTCTATGATCCAAAGTCAAACTGAGACGCAAAAGATGTGGTGGGGACTAGAAGTTGCCGGAAGTGGAGAGCAAGGAAAAACAGAGTGTCTGAGAAGTGAAGTGGAGTGGCGTGGAAAGCAGTGGATCGTATGAAATGAGGATCAACTGTCTGCTGCGCTTGCGATTCTTTGGGTGTAAGAGCTGTGGGAATGTAAACATATCCGCCCTCATTCAATCTCCTCTCGATTGCGAGCTATGCGCGATTGTTATGACACATTGTGGAAGCTGCGGAGGGTGATACAGAAAAGAGATATGGATCTAGGTTGCAGGCATAAAGTTCTTGCACGACAATGTTCGGCCTCGTACAGTGAGATTCATGCAGTCTTTTCTGGTACCAATTCTAGTGCGACATCCTTGACCATCCCAGACATCTCACCCACCGACTTCCATTCCTTCCTCCAAATGATGAGATTTTGTCAGTACAAAGTTTTCACAGCAATGCTGCGCTTGGGATGGTGGTTACATTCTGGTTCGTGCCCTTGACCACAGTCTCATATGGCACAGGCAAAAAATGTTGAGGCCACGCTGCAACAAGTGATTAAACAGTAAGTAGAGAGGAAGGCAATTTATCATTCAATCCACAGAAATAAAGATAATTACCTTCCTATGATCATATTCCCTTTTATGGACCATCTGAATTTACTTCCTGGATAAGCCTCGTAGATTTACAGCTACAGGACTGAACTTCAGTTAAGCAATTATGATAAAGTTGAAGTTTTCCTCACAACGGCGTAATGATGGCGGGATTGGTGACGCGGATATTCATGGCAGCTTCTTATTCAGCATGATCAATTCCTGTATCACGTTTGACGACGCACATGTTCCTGTAAACCATACCATTCCATGAAATCTCGAGCAAACGCAATATTTGTACATTTCAGCTACACTTCACTCCTTGATTAACCGGGCGAGTTGGCCGCGTGGATAGGAGCACGCGGCTGTGAACTTGCATTCGGGAGATAGTAGGTTCGAATCCCACTGTCGGCAGCCCTGAATATGGTTTTCCGTGTTTTCCCATTTTCACACCAGCCGAATGCTGGGGCCGTACCTTAACTAAGACCACGACCGCTTCTTTCCAACTCCTAGGCCTTTCCTATCTCATCGTCGCCATAAGCCATATCTGTGTCGGCGCGACTTAAAGCAACCACTCCTTGATTCCGACACTAGCACGTTAGTAACAAGAGTGGTTACCCTCACTCACCACTTCCTCTCTTTGTGGTTTGCTATTGAACATCCAATATCGGTTAGACACTCCTTCGTTTCCAAACGGAATTGAACAGCGGCCGATGACCTAGATGTTAGGCCCCTTTAAACAACAAGCATCATCAAGCATCAGGAATTCAAAACGAATCCGTCTCCATTCAAGGCAAAGCTACTATAATTATGTATGAATTACCAGGGTCCGCTTCTGTGGTGTAGTGGTTAGCGTTCTTAGCTGCCACCCCCGGAAGGCCGGGTTCGATCCCGGCTCGGCTATGAAATTTTAATAGTAGTATGAGAATTTTAACGGGATCACTCAGCCTCTGGAAGTCAACTGAGTAAAGGGAGGTTCGATTCCCACCTCAGCCATCCTCGAAGTGGTTTTCCGTGGTTTCCCCACTTCTCCTCCAAACAAATGGCGGGATGGTACCTAAATTAAGTTCACTGCCGCTTCCTTCCGTCTTCTTTGTCTATCCAATATCCCCATTCCCCACAAGGCAGCTAATCAGCATAGCAGGTGAGTCCGCCAGGCCGAGGTACTGGACCTCTTACTAACGGTATCCCCGACCCAAAGTCTCACGGTCCAGACATTGCCTTTGAGGCGGTAGAGGTGGAATCTCCTCTCTGAGTCCGGGGGAAAATACCTATTCTGGGGGGTAACGTATTAGGAAAGAAAGAATGAATGAATTATCAGGACATATCTCCAATGCATTCATCCATTAACAGTCGACAAGAATTAATAAATAACCTTTTCACCACCGACCAGTCATCCAGGTGCCATTACAATTTAACCACTCACCGCCTGCACAAGGGTAGGATGAGAGAAAGCGGTTAATTTTCCTTGTGAACTTCCGTCTATACGCGTGCAGAACAACAATAAGTGGAATAAACTGAGGAAGCTGGACAACGCATTGAGCAGATTTACATGGCTTGATGTTTTGTCACTAGCAGTGGTATCAAATGATACGTTTGCCAAGACAAACCTAGTGCTTCCCCAACATCATTCCAACTGTCTCCAAATTCCTTCCTTCTGAAACCCATCCTTGAGTTGCAGATGCTTCTGTAGTTCTCCACGTAAAGAACGCATGGATGCTACTAGGCGCTATCTGGTAGAAGCACTACCGACGTGCTCGGTTTAGCCGGAAGGACGTAAGATTCGATTACCCGTCAGGAAGTCGAAAAATGTAAGAATCTAAATTTTCACTTCCCAAGGTGCACATAACCCAGAGGTTCACTCATCCTACACCAAAAATGTTGTAATTTTTTACAAATTGCTTTAAGTCGCGCCGACACAGGTAGGTTTTACGGTGACGATGGAGTGGGAAAGGGCTAGGAGCGAGAAGGAAGCCACCGTGGCCTTAATTTAGGTACAGCCTCAGCATGTGCTTGGTTTGAAAATCGGAAACCACGGAAAATCATCTTCAGGGCTGCCGACAGTGGGGTTCGAGCCTGCTATCTCCCGAATGCAAGTTCACAGCTACGTGAACAAAAACCAAAAATGAGTACTATGTTAATTCGCGGGGGCAACGGCCGTCGGGTGTAGAGCTAACCACTCCACCCCTCCAAGGGCCTTCGTGCCCTGTTTGGAGATGAATTTGATGTGTTTTGCTACAAACAAACATTTTCTCCAATTTATCCTCTTGAATTCCAGCTCTATCTTCATATTATCATCTTTCCTACTTACAAACACTCCATTCAAGCTTGTTGGTTTACTAATGCTATTGCACGCTATCTCTCCACGGACTGCTCGAAACATGCTTTAAGGATGACATATGGGAGGGTGCCACATTTTAAAATACTGCACTCGTACGAATATAGCTTTGATTTTGAAATGTTCAGAGGTCTGATGCTTTTTATAACTCGCCGTGCGAACCGATTCGAAGCCTATCACCGCTTCTGGTTAAATCAAGTTCAACTTGCATTGAATTAGTGATTCATCACATATTAATGAACTGTTTCTGCAGCGTTTCAGTAATGTAGTTAATGGCTCACTTGAGTGCCAAGTATTTGGCAAGAGCGACATCTGGGCACCCGGACTGACTGCGCTCAGATAGAGGTTTCTTAGCATGGCCTGCGCAACAAGTGTGCGACAGACAGCAGGCGACCCTGGTGTGGATCACTCGAACTAGTACCGCACTCCCTCTATATTTCATCGCTCTTCGTGCTCTCCTGGTGCTGCCGAAATTGTACTTCTCAGCGTTTCACTTTGGAACGAATGTAAACTAAATTTTTAAGGTGAACTTTGAAAGTCTTACAAAGAAGGATTTGCTGTTCAGGGGTGTTAGAATGAAAATAAGTTTTAAAACATGGAAATATGGTAAAACCTGTACTTAGGAGAATCATTATGAACCCGAAAACTGTCCATATAGGAAAATTTTCCCGGTCCCGTGAATGACGATTTAAAATTCATGTAAGTTTACCGTATTCATCGGAACCTGTCTGACGCGCAAACAGAAGGAAATTTTGCGACTACAAGGGAAAAATTGTGTTAATTTCCATTCCAACCCTTTTCTGTGCATGCGTATTCCAATTGAAGATAAGATGGCCGACATACTGACTGCTAGAACAAGCTCTCGAACAGCGTAATTGTTGTCGTGTGCAGACGATTACATGACCGTTGATTTTGACGTTGAGACGGAGGCGGCGTTAAAAAACATCGAAGAGTTTTTCAGCCATCAACTCCAAAAAAAAAAAAGAACAGAAATTGATGGTGGTAAAGACGAGAACGATTGTATCGTTGAGTTGCATATATTGTAGGTGTTCTAATAGTTTGGATCGCTAATAGTTATGCAAATCCTACTGCAGATCTGTAATGCGGGTAGAATACACTCGCACTTTTTAAAAATATGTTTGTGTTCTAAACTACTAGTTCCTATTCACATTCTGGTGGATATTTTAGGCGCTCATAAACCAAACTTGTTCAGTAGATATACTGAGCATACTCTCATAGGTCTACCTACTCATTGCCACGACCACGATCGTGAGCACCGTGAGAGAGCAACAAGAGAAAATAAAACATGAATGAGTAAAATGCAAGTTCCAACCAACGTGGGTGGGTAGGCACAACGCTACATACGTGTATGCATAAGGGGAGTTGTGACTGAATTTTAGAACATCTACAATTTACCACTTACCAAAACGAATGTTAAAACACAAGCACATATTAATAATGGATAGCCCAATACAAAATTTGGAGTTGATTAATTAATTCACTGCGAAGTTACTGATAAATAATATTTATTTGTAAGTGTTGAATGAGAAATGCTCCTGGCTCTACAGTTTTCATTATTTTGGGCTATAATTTTAGGAGACTTATCAAAAATACTTATATATTCAAGAACAGCTCCGGGTTTTGCAGTCATGTATGAAGTACTGGAGATATGTTTTCAATTATTCGTTATTCATTCAATAGGCAAAAATATAGTTTCGGGTTATTTCAAGAGTAAGAAAAGGTAATATTCAGCTAGTATTGAAATGCAGAACTACTTTTAATTCCCCTACATATTTAAATATTATGTCAAAATTCCAGATAAATCTGAAAAGAACTGTGTCGCAAAGAGCATTTTATTCATGGCAAAGAGATGAAAATTTTTCAGGTAAAACAAAGCAATTGAAAGTTTAAGATACGTTCTTTATTTAAACCTTCCCTGGGCTTTAAATTAGATTTTCTCCCATTGTGCACAGCCCAGACCTTCTATAAGGTAAATATATTCCTGAGGGATTATTGAGATGGTAGTCTGAGAGAAATTGGAATATAGTTTCGGCACACAGCATAAGAGAAAAGGGTTTGGGCCTGCTTTATATACGTCGTACCATCATCCTTTAAATCTTACATTTAGAGCTTTAAAAACGGCGTCAGGGAAAACCTAATAACATGATTTGAGATGTGATGAATTGACTGATTTTTAAGTATAAAATTTAAATTTGGAATTTTTTATAAAACATAGCATCATTCCAGTCACGACTCCTCTTAAGAAATAGTTTGTTTCTCCGTTTGGATCTTTCCAAGCAAAAGATGAAATTATCCGCGGGATGTTTTTGCACTGAATACGTGATAAAAATTGATAAAAATTGCTTTTTCTTTCTTCAGGAAATTAACCTATTTTAACAATAATTGAAATTATTTTATTTTAACGTTTGCAAAAATTTGAAGGCCATGACAAACCGTGTATTCCTTACTATCTTGATAAATGTCACCTCAAAAACATTGAAGCTGTGGGACTTATTATGAGAAACTGTGTCGGGATTACGTCTTTGTTTGTCGGCTTTTGCAACAGAAAATTTGTCATTAACACCGTTTTCCCCTCATAACTGAGGCTAGGATAGGAATTGTGCCGGCTGCTGAGGCTGTCCCACTCCTCTGGGGCAGTGATTGATGACTGACAGACGAAATGAAATGAGAATGGAGAGTGTTTCTGGAACGAAAGATGACAGGGAAAACCGGAGTACCCAGAGAAAAACCTGTCCCGCCTCCGCTTTGTCCAGCACAAATCTCACATGAAGTGACCGGGATTTGAACCACGGTATTCAGCGGTGAGAGGCCGGCGCGCTGCCGCCTGAGCCACGGAGGCTTTAATTTTTCCTCATATTAAAGCATTCAGTATAGTATATTACCAGTTTTCTTCGTAGGTTTCCTTCCTTTATAACTGCTGTAGACTGTTAATTTATAAACTTCTAGTAACATTCTAGTTCCTTAAGTTCCCCGTGATTTCATGCAGTTTGATAAAACAATTTTGCTTGGCTGAGTGGCTCAGACATTAGAGCGCTTGCCGTTTGACCCGAACTCGGCAGTTGGATTCTGGCTCACTCCGGACTTATTTTAAGGTGCTGAAATACGTCAGGCTCGTGTTGGTAGATTTACCGGCTCGAAAAGAACTCTGGCGGTATATAATTTCAACATCTTAGCGTCCCCGAAAACAGTCCGAGAGTTAGTGGGACGTAAAAATGTTAACACAAAATTCTTAAAACAATATTGTTATTATTATTTAACCACTTACCCTGCAGATTTGCTTTCTCCCCCAGACTCAGCAAGGGATCCCACCTCTACAACCTCAAGGGATCGTGAGATATTGGACAGTACAAAAGTGGGGAGGAGGACTCGTACCACACTCAGGCGATATCACATGCTATGCTGAACAGGGGCCTTGTGGGGGGATGGGAAGATTGGAAGGAATAGACAAGGAAGAGAAAAGGGAGTGGCTGTGGCCTTAAGTTAGGTACCATAGCAGAAGAAGTGGGAAACCATGGAAAACCACCTTGAGGAAGGCTGAGGTGATATTTGAACTCCTCTACTCAGCTGACTTCCAGAGGCTGAGTGGAACTCTTTTCAATTTTTTTGGTTGAGCCGGGAATCGAACACGCTCCTCCTGGGGTGGCAGCTAATCACACTAATTACTACACTAAACAGGCCTACAACAAAATAATATACGAATATTAAAATACTGCAGTACTGAAAGAAACTATTCATATACTGCACCCGCTCACCTCCTGAGTCCCAGACTAGCATTTATCTCAGGGGTGATCAGTTCGAAAACGATAAAAAAAGATTTTATAAAGAAAATTAAAAAATATATCTCGGCGCATCAAATGAACACAGGGATGAACGGGGCATGCAAATTTAAGGTTACGGGGGACGACTCATTCATGGATACAAATGTTTGACTCCACAATAGGACTGGGAAGTGACAACTTAAATTCCATGGACATATTGGACTAACTACAATGAAAAGATATGGAAACTGGTTCCTATTGAAATTGCAATGAGGAGCAATTTATTCACTTATTTTGCATTCTACACCTGATGACAATTTTACATTGGGACACTTTAATCCTGAAAAATAAATGACATAATACTTGGATTTTACCTCACTACTCTGGTAGTGTAAAACATCTGGTGAATTCGCCCCAATTGGTTACTGGGGATCGAATTCACATCCGTATGATTGGACGTTTCACCACTGGAGAACTTCTTTCGGAGACGAAGGCACGACAGTAACTTTTTACTGTCGTCTCCTCGTTCCGTTTGGACATGAGACACTTCCGGTATGTACATTCTGGTGAGCCGGACACCCACCTTGGAAAATGTTATCGCCTCGAAAAAAACGGGAATTTATAATACGGACAAACTCTAGCCTATTATTTCCAGATTCACAAACACACCAGGTATAGTTCATTAACTCAAAAGCTACTTTAATATTTACACTTGTCAATACGACAAGACGTACGGAAAGGTTCATTACTATGCTCTGACCATGAAAACATGTGCCGTCCGTGGGTTATTTACGTATCTACTGCTAACAATCTCCCCGTGAAAACCCAACATCTGGTTCGGAGCAGTTCGACACAGGATGACTGTCCCTATCATATCCTCCTATGATTATTAAATAATATCATTACCATTCTTTATCTGATCATTATCATATTCTTTGACTACCATCAATTAATTTTATTATTATCATTAATTTCAATTATAATCCTGTATTTGATTATTATCATTTGTCATCCGGGATGATTATATGCCAACCCTTGCCGACGTTTCAAACGAAGGGTCGTTCTTCCTCCTAATTTATCCGCACAATATAATGATCAGCTTCCTCATAAATATTTTTATTATTATTATTATTATTATTATTATTATTATTATTATTATTATTATTATTATTATTATTATTATTATTATTATATTCGTAACAATGAATCATCGCCCATTAAATATCTTAATTTCCTTTCATCATAATTATCATTCTCAAATTACTATTGCAAGTTCTTTATCTTCTGCTCCTTCAACTTTTCATTATTATTATTATTATTATTATTATTATTATTATTATTATTATTATTATTATTATTATTAATGGAAATCGTGATTATCGTAACCCGTAATCATCCTCGCTATAATACTTCAACTTCTCGCTCTTATTATTTTCATAAAAATAAAAAAATAAAAAAGTAGCTTCATTGGTTTTTCTTCTTCTCCTTCTTCAAATATTTTATTTATTATTATTATTAGTTAAAAATCTCAAATTTTCCATTTCTACTCCCAACATCATTATTATGTCCAAAATATAAAAAAAGTAAATTCTTCAAAAAAAAAGTAGCTTAGTTTTTATTTATTATTATTATTATTATTATTATTATTATTATTATTATTATTATTATTATTATTATTATTATTATTATTATTATTATTATTATTAAAAATGGAAAGATGATATTTTAATTTCCACTCTTTAGAATTTAGTCACATGTGTTAAATCCCGTTATGAACCACTAAGATCTGCTTTATATCGGTTGGGACAACACGGTATTCGGGACCGTACCTTCACTTTCGTACTGCCGTTAATTTTATATTGGGACACCTGTCCTCCCAAGACACATCTCACAACCTATGGCACATCGCGGCTGGGCAAATACCTCCAATGCCGGCGATTGCTAAACTATTCCTTCCAATTTGAAGTCCATTTCCTTTCATCGGAACTCTTCAAACATTTAATTCATAAAATAATCCTCGGTGCGTGGATTCTACCACTAATAACACCGGCATATGCATTTATATCATCTTAGGCCTTGAGACTCATCTATTTCATCATTACAAACAATACGGCTCAATTTATTTCACGTCGGATATTCGTCCCTCATGACTTCAAACTCTAAATATGGGCTCAAATCATTCTGGGCTTTTAACATATCGTGACCATTCTAATTCACGTGCCTATATCGCTTTTAAACAAAATTTTAATGGTTAAATTAAAGTCCAAAAACGTAAAATCAAAAATTTACGTAAAATCAAACTGACTACGCGAATGAAAATCTTTAACGCTACATGTCATCTCCACATTGATTATTATATTTGCACTGGCTAACTCGCGAAGCACCGTCATTATTATTATTATACTTTAACATGCACACGCCCAAATATTATTATTATTATTATTATTATTATTATTTTACTTTCCTTTGTCAACACACAAACATGATTATTATTAGTATTTTAATGACCTTCCGTACGCAACACAAATCTTACATACTCTGGCTCTTTCATAATCTGGCTGTCTAATAGAATTATTCCTAATTAAAATACAAATGATCACCGCAGTGAATGAAATTCAAATAAATGGGTTAGCACAAAAAATAATTTAACACTTGAAATGAACTTAAGTCAAAGTATTACAAACAGCATGCATTAATTGAAAGAAATATATCCCATATTTACATTATATACAACAAACAAATACTCAAATTAATTAATCTAACCCATTATTACGTTAATATAAATTAGTTCGTCCGTCTAACAAAAAAATATAATCATGGACTCGGGAAGCGGACCATGTTAAGTAACCATAATTAATTTACACTGAACCCCGTTTAGTCGCGATAACATCCCCCAGATATCAAAATTGTGTACTCATTCCTATGTAGAATTCCATTGTCTCGTAGCAGATGAGATATAGGCCTTACGGCCCCATGGTGATCTACTCGTCCATCATGTCGCACAATACAAATTTAACACCATAAAACACTTCTGGGTGACTACCCATGATTAATACCTTATTACACTATTTTACACAAGAATACTAATAACAAAAAAACAACACTTATAGGTGCTCCTAGACCCCTGACACTCGCACAATATACTCTTCATATACGCCCGAAACACACGTCGTGACACATTACGACGAAATGTCGTTCATTTGAACCGGCGCGTATCGCGTCTTCAACCGGCACTTCCTGGTTTATTTCTAAGCTGTCTTGATAATCGCCTAGCTCCTATGGTTCCCTGCTCGGATAGTTATTCACCGTCTATCTTGAGGTGTTTACTTCAGGCTCCGCACACTGCCTTCCAAAGGTACTATCGGCGTTCCGTTAATTATTTATTATTCAATCACATGGCATTTATTAAATTCTACATACAGTTGTACTGATTAGTTACACTCGGTACTATGGATAATTTCACTGTTCGTATTCATCCTCCTAATAATTCACGCACTTTCAGCTTTAACTGACTTCGAATGCGTCCCGAGGTACTGACTTACAGAGTCAACGTGTCAGAGTCTCAACTACTTCATACGACTGACACGACTGGTGACCGATAACGACTGGTGACTGGTAAGAACTGAGTGATGTGAGGTCCGCTTCTGGACTTTTATGGACGATATGATTTCCCGCCGGGGTCATCCGCGGTCAGCTCCTGGAGAGGGGGGTTGGTTATCCTAAATCGGCATATGCAGGCGGATTTGGATCTCTTGCTTTATCCTACTTTATACACTGGCGATACACATTCATGTGTCGTATTCTGAACTCATATCGTTCGGTGATCATGGAAATATCACTTAATTTCTGTCCTCCACCTTTCGCGCGCTAACTCGGCGTCCCTGATGGCGTGCTCATCTCGACCAATGGCGAGATAGCGTGGGTCATTTCCACGAATTCATTACTTTAATTTATTACGATTACAATTAATCAACATGGGAACGATATCACAAAAATCCCCTCTATTCAATTATGTGGTTGGAATAATTTAATTATTGTTCTCGGAGAAGCTAACTGGAGTTCACTCTGAGTTTTTCTTATGTTGGTTTATCTGCGGGCCTGTGATAAATTTTCTCATTGGTCAACACCACTTCGGTTAGTTTGAAATCTCTTCCTTGTAACGTTGACAACACCAAATGCCTCGGGCGTGGAAAAACTGGCACGTCACATTCTCGGTATTGGTGATACATCTGCTCGCCCTTGGTCCGAAATATATACTCTTTCACTTCCTCGAAGTCATTACTTCGTTGTTGTGAGCTCTAGCTTTAATCCTCTTATCTTCTGGCCAAGAAACATTTTCCCCCTAATGACAAGCTTACTGTGGCGACTGAGAGTCGCGATATGTCTAGCTATGTTGAAATTATCCCGTCCACACAAAACTGACACTGTATTCATTTAATATTCCTATATATCTGTATTTCTCGTATCAAAATCAAATCATGAAACTAGGGCCTATCTCATCAGGGTACAATACGAATCTTTCAACCTGAAGAGGGTAAGACCCTTCACCTTCATAGAGATCATAGGGTTAATAAATGTGGGGGGGGTGATGTCTGTGATACACCTTCACTGATTTCAACAGTCTCATAAAATTGCAAACTTGTTCGCTTGCCTATATCATACAATTTAAGTTACTTTGTAATATGCCCTAGATAATAAATAATTGGATGCTTTCTTCGACTTCAGTATGAAGAAGTAATTATTACACTTTTGCACCCAGTGTTCGTGCGTGAAGCAAAGACGTTGACAAGGTGATGACATGACGAGAGGACGTGTCACTGAGCTAACAACATGTTTACTACCGAGAGTTCTCAACCCTTAATTGGAGTAAACTTTCACTAAAGGTGTATCTCTAACGTGTACGATGTACATGTCCATCAAGTGGAAAACACACACACGATTGCATTCATACTTTAATCATTTCTGATTACGTAGCTAAAATGCCTATTTTTATTTATTTATTTATTTATTTATTTATTTATTTATTTATTTATTTATTTATTTATTTACATATATTGTGTATGTACAATCTAGGGGTGGTAGATGGAGAAAGTCACACACATGGAAGCGCCTCCATCCCCCACACAGTGCCTCCGTACCCAGTGGGGTGATTACCAGAAATATTTATTTATTTATTTTTTATTTATTTATTTTTTATTTATTTATTTATTTATTTATTTATTTATTTATTTATTTATTTATTTATTTATTTATTTTATTTATTTATGTATTTAATTGCCCGTTTACAACAGGGTAGTAAACCCCAATTACAATAAACCTAAAAATATGTAAAGTACTTAACAAATTGCATTGATACAAGTATTAAATCCTAATAAACATCTTAACAACTGAATTATATCCACCTCCGTGTTTTAGTGGTTAGTGTGATTAGCTGCCACCACAGGTGGCCCGGGTTCTATTCTCGGCTCTCCTACGAAGTTTGAAAAGTGGTACGAGGACTTGAACGGGGTCCACTCAGCCTCCCGAGACCAACTCATTAGGGTGGAGAGTCGATTTCCACCTATGCCATTCTCGAATTGGTTTTCCGTGGTTTCACACTCGTCCTCTAGGCATGTGACGGGAAGGTACCTAACTTAAGGCCACAGTCACTTCCGTCCCCGCTCCTTCTCTATCCCTTCCAACCTTACCATCCCCTCACAAGGTCCCTGTTCAGCATAGCACGTAAACCCGCCTGGGCGAGGCACCGCCCATCCTCCCCAATTCTGTATCCGACCCAAAGTCTCACGCTTCAGGACACTGCTCTTGAGGCGGCAGAGTTGGGATCGCTCGCTGAGTATGAAGGGAAAATCCAACCCGGGAAATTCAACGGATAATGAAATAAAAAACTACTACATCATTCAATAAGTGCATCAACGTTTGCCAGCATTCAGTGTGATATTAATGTTTAGTGTTGCGGCAGTTTATTTGCAAAAAGTTTTATAAATGTGGGTATTGCCATGTTGAAGTCCAAGTTATTGTTTATGCTAGCAGCTTCACTATAGTTGTTGCACAACCTATAGAGAGGCGAACGTTTTTGGGCGTTTGTCAGCGTTACTTCAGTCCTGAAAAGCTCTGTTAACCGCTCACAACTATTCACCACTATGTTCATAGCGACCATAGTGTTGCACTCATGGCTTGGTGGTGGCGGTGGATGTGAGTAGTGTTTTAACAGGTACTACAATTGGGCAGTCGTCCTCTTTAAACACTGATCGGAGGAAAACCAGAGCAGGTCAGATTTTTAAAGGAATGAAGATGTCGGCAAAGGAATGGCAGGGAAACAAAGGGCTTAAGTATGAGAGAACTAGCACACTTTGGTTTTAATGAGACATCATATTACCTGGGAGGTGTTCTCCGGTGATGTGATCAACCATTCTTCGGTCTTTTTAAAGATTCCATTCAACCTATAGCCGCCTCACGATGGAGGTGTCCCCAATCTGGGGACCATCTGAGCGCTGGATTTTGTTCCATTCGGCCTATGTGGTTACAATTGAGAAGCTATCTGATAGTGAGATAGCGGCCCCGGTCTATAAAGCCAACGGGGAGAATATACGTCGAGCTGACTACCCGGCACTCGTAATCTGCAGGCCTTCTGGCTGAGTAGCGGTAGCTTGGTAGACCACAGAATTCGGTTTGGTTTATTCTACCTTTTTTAAAAAATCTGGGTCTTTTTGAACTAGTTTCGTCCATTTAGCATTTGTAGTGGAGTGGGGATAGTGAAGGGTGTCAGAAGGAAACAAATGTGGTTTGTTGCATGATAAAAGGAACTCTCAGAGATAGTGGAGGGTCTCAGAAGAAAACAAGTGTGGTTTGTTGTATGATGAAAGGAACTCTCAGAGGTAGTGGAGGGTCTCAGAAGGAAACAAGTGTGGTTTGTTGTATGGTAGAAGGAACTCTCAGAGGTAGTGGAGGGTCTCAGAAGAAAACAAGTGTGGTTTGTTGTATGGTGAAAGGAACTCTCAGAGGTAGTGGAGGGTCTCAGAAGGAAACAAGTGTGGTTTGTCGCATGGTGAAAGGAACTCTCAGAGGTAGTGGGGGTAGTAACGGGCCTTATTGAGACCACAGTTAGTATCCTTGAAAATACTTTAATACCAACGAGTGACTAAAATTAAGGTAGAGAGAAAGCCAGAGTTCGGAATGATCTCAAAAATAACGATACACTTTTCACTGACTCATCAATTGACGATGAACAGAGGCAGGATTCAATCTCAAGACAACAAGCATGGAATACAGTTCTTGACGGAAGTCTCCGTCACGCAGTGTTATTTCTCGTGTTTGTCGTGACCGGTAACACTTCACAACACTGAGAACGTGGACAATTATCAAACACACCTCCTGCCCATTTGGTGCATGAAATTATTAACCTACAATCGGAAAGCAAAACAGAGAGAATCACCGACAATTCTAGTACTTCGGGGCCTTCCACTGTATTGTGACGTATTACGGAAACAGAGTTCACAGTCTAGTACCGTTAGTAAATATGTGGAATTGCTTTATTAGACCCCAGCACGCAGCAGTTCGTGTTAGCTCAGGTAATAAGACAGACGATAAGAGAAGCAAGAACCTTAACTTTGAGCATATTTTAGTGGCAGGGTTTCCTTTGTGCACCTTTCTTAGGATTCCTCCATACTCACCTAAGCAAAATTCTCCCATTCAGTAAGTTTTCCATGATATTGACTATATTCTTCAAAAAGTGCTCAACAATGATGTGAGATCTACAGGTGGCAATAATATTACAATATACGGGGTTAAATGTCAGGTGGCGAATTTCACTAATAGCGAAAGCTCTCTCAATTTTAATTCCTGCGTTGATGAGATGAAACTTCTTTGTGGGTATCACTATTATGTAGCTAGGTGTTAAATGTACGAATGATCTTCACTGGACTAATCACAATTAAATGGGATTGTAAATACAGGGTACAGATCCCTTCATATGATTATGAGGATGTTTAGGGGTTGTAGTAAGGATGTAGAGGATATGGCATATAAGTCTCTGGTAACACCCCAAGTAGAGTACGGTCGCAATGTATGGGACCCTCATCAGGATTACCTGATTCCAGAACTGGAAAAAATACAAAGAAAAGCAGCTTGATTTTTCTAGGTGATTTCCGACCGATACCACAATTTTGATAACTTCGGGGTGCGAGGACTTGGTAGTAAGAAGACGAACTGTTCGACTAAGCGGAATGTTCCAAGCTGTCAGCTGTCAGCTGGCGTGGAATGACACTAGTATACGAATAAGTGTGAGTGGTGTTATTAAAAGTGCGAAAGATCACAATATGAAGATAAAGTCAGCATTTAAGAGGGCAAACTGGAGCAAATATTTTTATATGACGAGGAGAAGGGAATTTGAATAACTTACCAAGGGAGATGTACAATATATTTCCAAATTCTTTGCAGTTATTTAAGGAAAGTCTAGGAAAATAACAGACAAAAATCCGTGATTTGGGCGAATGCCCTAACTAGTGGTTGATTGATAAATAGGTGGATGGATGGATGGATGGATGGATGGATGGATGGATGGATGGATGGATGGATGGATGGATGGATGGATGGATGGATGGATGGATGGATGGATGGATGGATGGATGGATGGATGGATGGATGGATGGATGGATGGATGGATGGATGGATGGATGGATGGATGGATGGATGGATGGATGGATGGATGGATGGATGGATGGACTAATCAGAGAGAAAAATGGAAGGGTTCCAACATTTAGAAAAATGAAGATATCGGCCAAAGAAAGACAAGGGCCACAAAGAGCATGAACATGCAAGAATCCCTAGGCCTCGAGTACTCTAATAGCGTTGGGGTCGGAAAAGAACAAGAGTTCACCAAGGGAGGTCGGATAGGATAGAAGAAGGTGAGGAGCCTGGCACAATTATGTAGAACCAATGGCATGTCTCACCTCAGGGCCCTGTGGTCACCAGTATAGATCCCCTGGGGCCCCTTTTAGTCTCCTCTCACGACAGGCAGGGGATACCGCTCCCACCCACAGGGGGTACGCTACGCATATTTCAGGATGACCCCCAGAAATAAGACATACTTATGTCAGCATTGTCTTTGAAAATGTACAGTGTTTATTTTTCAGTACGCATTTTGGTTAGTAAACTAGTATGATGCTGTGTGCAGTGAAGGGAATTTTATCCTAATATTGTTGGTTAGGAAGAAATTTCAGAAGATAGTTCAGTAAAAAGCACAGCGAGCCGAGGAATAACACTTTGTTTAACGTGGCCTTCATATAACCTATGACTAAGCAAGTTGGCCGTACGATTAGGGCTGCGTACCTGTGAGCTTGTATTCGGATACCACTGTCGGCAGCCCTGGATATGTTTTTACGAGATGTTTCATTTTGACGCCAGGCTAATGCTGGAGCTGTATATTAATGAAGGCCAATGCCTTGCAACTTCTAGCCCTTCCCTATCCCGTCACCATATGACCTATCTATGTCGATGCGACGCAAAGCAAATTATTAAAAAAAAAAATGAAAAAACGTAATCAATGAAGTGTGCGCCTCCAGGACGTACTTCCACTGATTCATAACCAGGAATAATAAGTTAGTTGTCAGACATAAATATTTATTGTAATTTACGTATTCAACCGAATTATATTGAAAGAAAATGTGTTATTATGACGTATTACATTAGAGTGGAAAAGTACGTTATTATTACTATTAATTACTTATTAAGTTAGTTAAAAAATGTATATAGTTCAAGAATAGAAGATGAAGAACGGTCACTCTTTATTATATATTTTTGTATCTCCACTGACGAACTACATAGACATGACAACAAGGAGAGGTATATGATATTTACATAGCTATAATTACGTTATGTGCATTTGAAGTTGTTCAGTGCTGGGCTAGACTCCCAGACTAATAAAGTTCTTGTAATTCACGAATGTTAAATAACTGGCTTTTATTTTCTCTTCTACGTTCTATTTTAATCAAGTATAGAGTAGATAATTATTTTTACACATACTTTATTTCGTATGAGTTAATATCGGTGAATAAGTAGACTTTTTTTGCTGTGCTGCTAATGAACAAAATATCCGAAATTATTTAGGGATAAGGCCTGTGTATCGAAGGTCTAATTAACTGTTTCTGAGAGGAAGTTGAATCTAAATTTTCAATTGTTCGTTTGAAAAATATTTTAATTACTTTCCGAGGGATGGCCGGTGTGGTAGAGGGAAGAGTCTGAGAAGCATTCTTTACTCCTGCGCCAAAAAAATGCCGACATGATTCGTTGTAAGTGGAAATATCCAATTGAGACGTTACCAGGGTAGATTTTTCAGCTGTCCTCAACACAGATAGACTATCAGGATGAGTGATATCCATTAGACCTCCTCAGGATCTACCTTTTTGTTCAATTCCTATGGAAGATGTTAACTTTGATAAACCTTTCACTTTTACACCGATTATAGGCTCTCCATTTCTTTGGTAGACACCTTCTGTTACATATCATACTTGTGTTTACTGTTTGATTGTTATGTTTTGTTAATTGTTATATATTTCAATGTTGGCAAGATTTTATAATTTAATTTCTTTGGACTCTCTTTGTTTCCACCTCCAACCAGTATGGCGTCTTGTACATGGACTGTTGGATTTTCAGCCCGAAGAATGGTTTGATCCTCCACAGCTCCGCCATCAGCTCTCATAGATTGCCTTGGCGCCACTGAAGAGGTGTACTAGGGAAATGAGGAGTGAGGTAGCTTCCCGTTGCTTTCCTTATGAGCTATACCCATCAGTCTGCCAAGCCCATTGAAGTGCATTCACCAACCGACCCTATGAGCAACATTTTCACACCATTCGTAACAGGGACTGGCTGCATAAGGAATGGTATTACTAGCATCGCAGATACCTCAATCAAAACCAAGGATGAGACTGAGGCAGGTCAATGCAAGTAACAAATTTATTCTAGCCCATAGCAGAAGATGTAGTTCAATGTATACACTACATCTGGCCATACAAATCATAAGAGTAAATTATTTATAATATAAGCCATGCCTTGTGGTAATCATTTTCTATACAGTCCACTTTTAATGCAACACCTTTTCCTTCGAATGGTGAGACATCTACCATTTTCTCCTACGTAAAACGTTTGGAATGGACGACAGTCCACATGTTTCACCCCTTAAAGAGGAGGCCTTACTGATCTGATTCCCTTAGCCTCGTTTACATTAAATTTGGTAGACAGTTATTATACAGAGTAGAGTCATTAAGTTCGCGTACTGGCCGCCTAGTGTCGCTGTGGTGCACTGTAACGGAAATGAAATGGCGAATTGCTTTTAGTGACGGGAGTGTCCGAAGATATGTTCGGTTCGCGAGGTGCAGGTCTTATAATTTGACGCCCGTAGGCGACCTGCACGTTGTGATGAGGACGAAGTGATGATGAGGACAACACATACACCCAGCCCCAGTCCCAGCGAAATTAACCAACGATGGTTAAAATTCCCGACCTTGACGGATATCGAACCCGGGACTCCTGTGATCAAAGGCCAGAACGCTAAACATTTAGCCATGGAGCTGGACACTATAACGGAGAGTTTGCCCCACAGAATGTTGACCGGGAAGTTCTTCGCTATCCCCAGCAAGAGGCAGTTGCGTAGGCCTATATCCAGTATAAGGAGAACTGTGGTCTCTGTTATACACTGAAGGCACCAGTTCACGAAATTCCGTACTGTAGTAGTAGTGTGCAAGGAATACTCAACATTCAACTATTCTCTGATTTACGGCTATTATCGCGTAAAGAATGGCCTGTCTTCAAAGTACACACCAATATTGTTTATTTTTTGAACTAGGCTGCTCAGGAAAGTTAAAGGAATAATCCTCAGTACTGCGTTTGTTATCTAAATGTCTATATTTTAATAATAATGTTTTTTACTTTACGTTCCACTAACTACCCTTTTACGGTTTTTGGAGGCTCCGAGGTGCCGGAATTTAGTCCCGCAGGAGTTCGTTTACGTGCCAGCAAATTTACGACATGAGGCTGATGTATTTGAGCACCTTCAAACACCACCGGACTGAGTTAGGATCGAACCTGCCAAGCTGGTGTCAGAAGCCAGAAGCCAGTGCCTCAACCGTCAGAGCCACTCAGCGCGGTGCCTATAAATTAAAAATATTTTAATCAGTGGCATCCCACTGTAGAAGCAGGATCTCTCCTGAAAATTTCAATCCCCTCTGAGTGGTTTTCTCTATAACCTTTGATCAACAGCTCTTGCCCTAGTATATCCAGTTGCAGAATATTGCAGCCCTGTACAGATCAACAAAGCACACACAGGAAAAGTTGATGTCCAGCTGAATGATACCATGAGGGCAGTGTCTGGCACACTTAAATGGCTGCCAGCACTAACTAACATCCATCCTCCTCACCTTCGAGGCTAACTGCTCTGAAGGAATGGTTAATGTGTACTGAAAATACACTCTTGCCGATTCATCAGGACTGCAACCCTAAGAAGCATGGAAGTTTAAAGTCTCGACATCCACCATGGCAACTAGGAAAGAGGCTGGTTGAATCACAGTACAACATGAACAATGCCTGGAGGGAAGAGTGGGCTGCTTCAAACCCTGACCAGCTAGGATTGATATCTGACCCTTGTAGGAAACTTGCTGGGTTCAACTTGCCAAGAAGTATCTGGGCTTCGTTGAACAGGGTGCGGACCGGTCTTGGAAGATGCAACTTCTGGCTCCACAAGTGGGGAAAAATTTCCAGCCCTCATTGCGACTGCTCAGACAGTCCACCATGTTGTAATGATGTGCCCACTTCGGAGCTTCCAGGGAGGACGCGATGAACTTCATGCGACAAGTGAAGAGGCAGTGAATTGGCTAAGTTCTCTGGACATTAAATTGTAAGTTAATTACCATCGATTGATCCTTTGCCCGGTTGTTGTTTTTATCTACTATAAGTGTATATAGCTTTAAGTGTATATTATATTATATATATGTTTCTCTGTACCCTCTATATGCCATACGAAACAAATAAATAAATCGCCCCTAGAAATTATGCTGATAAGAATCTCTGTAGAGCCTCCGTGACTCCGGCGGCAGGGCACCGGCCTGTCATCGCTGGGTTCCGTTGTTCAAATCCCGGTTACCCCATGTGAGATTTGTGCTGGACAAAGCGGAGGCGGAACACGATTTTCTTCGTGTACTCCGGATTTTCCTGTCATCCTTGATTCTGCCAGCGCTCTCCAGTATCATTTCATCTCAGCTGTCAGTTATTAATCATTACAGCAAAGGAGTTGCGACAGGCATCGGCAGCCGGCAAAGTTCCAATCCTCGCCGCTAGAAGAGGGCTTCATTAATTAATTAATTCCATTCCTAAACCGATCGCATAAATAGAAACAGGCTGCATTTATTATTATTATATATATTGCGAATGAGCCCTTTAGGACTACGCAAAGTACTTAGAGACAGGCATTTATTATTATTATTATTATTATTATTATTATTATTATTATTATTATTATTATTATTATTATTATTATTATAACAATGTCTGTAACTAAATTTTTAGAGGTCTATTTCATTAACAGGACGTCTCTTCCGTTCACGTGTATTCTGCTTCTGGAAACGCCGTGCGACCTGCGACCCGCAACCTGCAGAGCACATGGACTGTGTGGGAATGTATAACTAGGTATTTGAACGTGTAATCAGCCACCTCCGACTCCAGCAATCTCCACTTAGTAGGCTGAAACTTGAATGTGTCATTGCTATTGCATTTTCGTACATCACTCAAAAAATATTAAAATAGATTGAACACGAGTGCGTATAATTATTACAAGAGGAAGGCTGAAAACCTGAAACCTACAACGTTGTTGTGTTAAAGCAAAAAGACACCATATGATGTTCCAAATCATAAACAAAAATGTTTAACCATGAGGGAAACTATGAATACTTCTGTTGTCGATCTGAAAACATGCCGCTATGAGTAACGTTCACTTCAACTGCTTCCTCCCTTCCTCCCTTCCTTTCTTCCTCACGCATCTCTTTCATTAACTCTCCACCTCTTCCTTCTTTCCTTAGTTAAATGGCAGTCCTCCTTCCACAACATTTTCTGGTATCGCTTTTAGTTTAATAAATCACTGCTAAGTGGTGAACGTTCTTTGATGCCTTCTTGGCTTACTTGGAATTCTTCTAAGTCCTCCTCAGTTTCTTTGTTACATGTATTGACCATTTTCAGTTTCGTAGATCTTTCTGTGAGTCTGTTGGTATTCGTTCTTTGGAAGTGCCTACATAAAGGAAGCCTTTCACTATTTGTGCCTGTTACTTTGTATAAGAGGAAATATATCTGATGAAGCTCCGAACAACTGCGGCAATGATATTACACTCGAGGAAATGGAATGTACAGCAAATAAACCACATTGCAATAAAACAGCAGGAATACGCGATATTAGACATGAAATGGGACGGCAGGACAGAAATGGGTTATTAGAGTAACAGGATTAGCATCGAATGTAGGATGGTGTTAGTGATTAGTGTTTGGGGAGAGATTCACGAAAATTCATTGATTTTCTTAAATTAAGAGTGTTTGTTCAAAAGGTTGTTTTTAGTCTTTCGTCCACATCCATTGAAATAGTTGAGTACTATCAAATGCCATGAGCAATTCAGACCAGAATGATGTAATTCCTTAAAATTATTACCATACACGATCATGGGTATGTACCACGCGCCTCTTATTATATATTTCCTTGCGTTTTTCACAAGTTTTAGGGCGGATATACCGCCTTTTGAACAAACACTCCTCCAATTCTCTGTAATGTGCGCATTATATCCGTTAGAATCATGAAACTTGGCACACTGATTTAAAATACATCGTTCTTAACTGTAAATATTAATCAGTTAATTTAGATCAAATATTTTTGATTTTTTTTCATTTTTTTTCAATTGATTTACCTATTGCTCAACAACATTAAAGTCCTGGAACTTGCAATATTTTTACTGATTTCTAAGGCGTTTATGATTTAAAGCCTACATACGTTTTTAATTCCATGCCTATTTCGATTTTTAAAAGTAAATGAATTTTTCAGTGCGAAGAGTTCACAATAAATACATAAATATTGAATTCTGAAGTCCATAAAATTACGTAATTACCTTGAAGGCAGATGTGTGACAGTGTTTAACCTGCCTTTCTATCAAGTTTCAGAATGATATCTTAAGTAGTTATAGATAAAAAGTTGCATTTGTCATGGGAAAAGGAAGTCGAAGAAATGACAGTTGAATTTCACAAGACGTAACCTCACACTGTATCTCTCAAATCAAAACAAACATTTCGCAATGATCGCCATGCTTGCCCGACTGGAAATGACGCTTCACAGCCTTCTTCAGTACTAATAAATGTGATACTTTCAAGTCCCTGACAAAAGAGGCGAAAATAGTTGAGCGAAGATGAATTAGTGGGCGTGGCAGCTGATGCGCATGTGATAAAAATTCAGTGCACTTAGGTACTGAATTAAACTAAATACTTTTAGGACTGGATTCCCAATAAAATGAGGTAGAAATTTCAGAAAAGAATCGCTTTGCATATTTTTAAAAGTATTTCGTGCAGGTCATCCCATACAAAATATAACTGACCATCCTCTATTGCACACTGATTTAAAATATTCTTCTTAGCTGTAAACGTTAGTCAGTTATTTTAGATCAAATATTTTTGAAAAAAATTTCTTTCACATTTCTGTCAATTGATGTACCTTTTCTTCAGCAACATTGAGGTCCTGTACCTTGTAATATTTTAGTGATTTCTAACACGTTTATAATTTAAAGCCTACATACGTTTTTAATTTCATGCGTCTTTCGAGTTTGAAAAGGAAATGTTACAAATATATATATTGAGGGAAAGAATGGAAAGGTCCGGCAATTCGAAAAATGAAGGTATCGGCCAAAGAAATGCAACGGCCACCAAGCGCGTAAAAATTAACGATTCCCTAGGCCTCACAAAGCTAATGCCATCGGGGTCGGGAAAGAACAACAGTTGACCAAGGCAGGTCCGATAATAACGAGGAGCTTCCCACAAGAAAGTGGAATCAATGCCAGAATCAGCGAGGAGAATCGTGACTCCAGCCCACGCTTCCGCGTGGAGGACCCCTGATCGCCTCATAAGACAGACAGGGAATACCGTCGATGTTATTATATCGCACACACCCACAGCTAGATGGAATGCAAGATACCATTCGATTGATCGAAAGCAATACTTCCACACACTTATAAGCAGTGAGGAGAAAGGATTGCAAAAACTAACGAGGTATCAGTATGCCAGGCAAGTTGTTCGCAGGCATTTTGGGAAGGAGAGTGTGACCAGTGGTGGAGAATAAGCCGGATGATGACTTGTGTGCTTTCATATCACAGTGACAACAGAAATTTTAGTATGCGATGAGATAGACAGCAGGCAGTGGTAAGATAATAAACAAGGCGAAGGACAGGTTGTGAGTTTTACTATTAGGAAAAGTCCTCTCAGTTTTAATTTTCGCGTTGATGAGGTGAAAGATCCTTATGGAGATCATTTTATGTACCTATGTGTTAATATAATGAATGATATTCATTTGGGTAGTCATATAAACGAGATCGAAAAAGGGTACAGTTTATAAGGGTATTTATGGGTTGTAGTAAGGATGTAAAGGAGAGGACATATAAGTCTCCGGTAAGAACCCCAATGTGCGGGACCCTCACCAGTATTTCTTGATGAGAGAATCCAAAGGAAAGCAGCTAGATATGTTCTGGGTGATTGCTAACAAAAGAGTACCATTAGGAAGATGTTGCAAATTTTCGGCTGGGAAGACTTGGGAGAAAGGAGACGTGTTGCTCGACTAAGTGGTAACTTATGGTCCGAGCTGTCTGTGGACAGATGGCGTGGAATGGCATTCGTAGACGAATACATTTGAGCTTTATTTTTAAAAGTAGGAAAGATCACAGTAATGAAGATAATGTTGGAATTCAAGAGGACAAATTGGGGCAAACATTCGTTTATAGAAGAGGAGTTAGGGATTGGAATAATTTAACAACGAAGATGATCAATAAATCTCCAAATACTTTGCAATTATTTAAGAAAAGTTCCGGTAAACAACATTGATTGATTGATTGATTGATTGATTGATTGATTGATTGATTGATTGATTGATTGATTGATTGATTGATTGATTGATTGATTGATTGATTGATTGATTGATTGATTGATTGATTAAAGTAGTAACACTGGTTTTAGATGAACGAGGAAACAACGTTGCATCGAGAAAATCACTGGTAATAACCAAAAAAGGTCCATTTAAGCTAGAATTGGCGAACGTGCGCTTAGTGTTTTACAATCTCCTCCGAGATGGAAACATGAACATAAATGAGTATGTAAGCTCGAGTTTCACGAAAGATGAAAACGTATTATTATATTCTTGACACTTGTACAGTTCTTCCCCGAGGTGCGCTGATATTCCTTCTTTATGAAAGCGTACGCCTGCGCATTTCCTTCTTGCATAGCATTTTAGTGACTTATAAGATCACTACTTCATGCGAACGTCTTAATGTCTATTTGACACCTGTCTTGCCGTTTCCCTGAGTGATCAGAAGATGACCACCATGATTCCCTCTTCATGGAGGCGTACTATTGTTTGTTGTATACTTCACTCCTGTCCTAAGGATGAAGTATAGCATACTTTAAACTTGCGCGGCTCCTTTCCTTAGTGTGCGCGATATTCGCCTGTAACGACAGTTAAGTGTCTGTCCCTCCGAAGTCGTTATAACCGCTTTCCATAGAAATTAATTTCTTTCTTTTGTTCTTCTTCCTTAACCTGTTTACCCTCCAGGGTTCGTTTTCCTCTCGGACTCAGCAGCCTCACCTGCTATGTTGAACAGGGGCCTTGTGGGCTATGAGAAGATTGGAAGGGATAGACAAGGAACACGGAAGGTATCGGCCGTGGCCTGAAGTTAGGTACCATCCCGGCATTTATCTGAAGGTGAAGTGGGAAACCACATAAAAGCCCCTAGGGAGGGTTTTCATTCCCTCCCCGAAGGGGAGGGGCGGGCCAACTAGAAGGTAACGCCTTCTCTCTGGCCAGCCACATAAAACCCCTTCAACGATGGCTGAGGTGGGGATCGAACCCACCTCTACTCAGTTGACCTCCCGAGGCTCAGTGGACGCCATTCCAACCCACGTACCACTTTTCAAATTTCGTGGCAGAGCCGGGAGAAAAACCCGGGCCTCCGTGTGGGGGGAGGAGTTAATCACGCTAACCACTGCACCACAGAGGCGGGCACAGAAATTAATTGCGGAGGTAAATTAAAGCATAAAGTCTTTACCGGTACAGTTCCAAGGAGAAACAACCAATCTTCTTCCAAAATGTTATAAAATATTAAAAAACCCACGGCCCTATAGCCTCGAAAGGCCATGGCCTACCAAGCGACCGCTGCTCATCCCGAAGTCCTACAGATTTTGAGGTGTCGTGTGGTCAGCAAGACGGATCCTCTCGGCCGTTATTTTTGGCTTTCTAAACTGGGGCCGCCATCTCACGTAGGCTCAGTGGTCCTCGAACCAGCCCTCAGATGCAGGTAAAAATCCCTGACCTGGACGGGAATCGAGCCCGGGGCCTCCGGATAAGAGGTAGGCACGCTACACCTACAACGCGCAGCCGGCTTGCTATAAAATATTACCAGTGGAATAATCAAAATGGTATATGAGTTGAAGCTTTTTAAAATGTATTTCCTGCCTCGCATGAAATGTCAGTTTAGGACTCTGTTAGTTTATCCGCGGCAAATATTTTCGCACAAAGTGTAATTGTGAAAGGATCCTATCTCGTGATATTTTAGCGACCAGCAGCACATTACTGCGAGTGACAATTTTCCACATCACACTGTAATGTTGTAAAGATGTAGCATATGTTTGTCGTCGTGTAATCTTTCCGCAGCCCGTGTCAAAAGTGGCCGTGTTTACTCAAGTGTTCTGGCGCGACAGCGATAAGGAGCTTGCTAAGAGCAAACAGCACAGCACCTTCCCCACTGATCAGCGTTCTACACAAACAATTGACTTACTTAAAACTTGGGAATTTTAGTCGAAATCGATAACTGCATCGCAATGAGCTTCGTGACTAGAGATGTGAAGGATCGGTACACAATAGAGTAAAGAAAAAAATGTCAAAATAGGTAATGCTTATGATGGTTCCGTCAGCTTCCGCTTCGAACGATGGCGCTGTTCCGCGGGCGGGGATCCATCTGCTGACGAATGATCGTACAATTTCCACTTCTATTATAACGTCAAAATTCAAAAGCTCATTGTTTAAGAATCCTTTCTCATGAACAATCTAGATTTTCTTCTCATAACGCAGAGAACAGTTCTCTGCGAAACATAAAGAATTTCACTTTATTTTCTTGACAAGGCATAAGCCCGAAAGCCTATATCATATCTAGTAGAGTATATTTATCATTAACTAAATAACTATTATAATACTATTTTATTCCATTAATTTAGTTAGTTTCCAGACACTACACACAGATTTATTAACATTCCAATTAGTGACTATGTACTATATGTTGTGGTTAAGTGTAAGAGAGGGCTGTGGGCCCTAACTTCGTCACACATAAAGGCATAATATTAAATAAATAAATAAATAAATAAATAAATAAATAAATAAATAAATAAATAAATAAATAAATAAATAAATAAATAAATAAATAAATAAATAAATAAATAAATAAATAAATAAATAAATATTACTATTGCAACTTCAGTCACGTCGCGTATAGCTTTAGCTGTTTTGTTTAATACAGACACGTAGCAGTCAGCTACTATTTCACTATGTTGAGCTAGTTTCAATACTACTCACTACCTACGCCATCCCAGGATTAAGTAAAATTCATCGTCTAACATTTTGACATAAATATGACTTATGGTTCTGGGTCATTCGAAAATTAGCTTAACGTAACGTGACAAAATATGTGACGGAAGTATAAACAAAGAAACCGTGCAGGCAGTGTTGTAAGGTATGGATAGATGATCAGACAATGTTACCTAGCAACAGTGCTGGCTGTGATGTAAGGTATGGACGGATGGTCAAACAATGTTACCTAGCAACTGTGCTGGCTGTGATGTAAGGTATGGATGGATGATCAGGCAATGTTACCTAGCAACCGTGCAGGCTGTGATGTAAGGTATGGATGGATGGTCAAACAATGTTACCTAGCAACTGTGCAGGCTGTGATGTAAGGTATGGATGGATGGTTAGTCAATGTTACGTAGCAACAGTGCAGGCAGTGATGTAAGGTATGGACGGATGGTCAAACAATATTACCTAGCAACTGTGCAGCCTGTGATGTAAGGTATGGATGGATGATCAGACAATGTTACCTAGCAACCGTGCAGGCTGTGATGTAAGGTATGGATGGATGGTTAGTCAATGGTACGTAGCAACAGTGCAGGCAGTGATGTAAGGTGTGGATGGAAGGTCAGACAAAGTTATCTAGCAACAGTGCAGGCTGTGATGTAAGGTATGGACGGATGGTCAGATAATGTTACCTACCAACAGTGCAGGCTGTGATGTAAGGTATGGATGGATGATCAGGCAATGTTACCTAGCAACCGTGCAGGCTGTGATGTAAGGTATGGATGGATGGTCAGACAATATTACCTAGCAACAGTGCAGGCTGTGATGTAAGGTATGGATAGATGGTCAGATAATGTTACCTAGCAACAGTGCAGGCAGTGATGTAAGGTGTGGATGGATGGTCAGACAATGTTACCTAGCAACAGTGCAGGCAGTGATGTAAGGTGTGGATGGATGGTCAGACAATGTTACCTAGCAACAGTGCAGGCTGTGATGTAAGGTGTGGATGGATGGTCAGACAATGTTACCTAGCAACAGTGCAGGCAGTGATGTACGGTATGGATGGATGGTTAGTCAATGTTACCTAGCAACAGTGCAGGCAGTGATGTAAGGTGTGGATGGATGGTCAGACAATGTTACCTAGCAACAGTGCTGGCTGTGATGTACGATATGGATGGATGGTCAGATAATGTTATCTAGCAACAGTGCAGGCTGTGATGTACGGTATGGATGGATGGTCAGACAATGTTACCTAGCAACAGTGCAGGCAGTGATGTACGGTATGGATGGATGGTCAGACAATGTTACCTAGCAACAGTGCAGGCTGTGATGTACGGTATGGATGGATGGTCAGATAGTGTTACCTAGCAACCGTGCAGGCTGTGATGTAAGGTATGGATGGATGGTCAGATAGTGTTACCTAGCAACCGTGCAGGCTGTGATGTAAGGTATGGATGGATGGTCAGATAGTGTTACCTAGCAACCGTGCAGGCTGTGATGTAAGGTATGGATGGATGGTCAGACAATATTACCTAGCAACAGTGCTGGCTGTGATGTAAGGTATGGATGGATGGTCAGACAATATTACCTAGCAACAGTGCTGGCTGTGATGTACGGTATGGATGGATGGTCAGACAATGTTACGTAGCAACAGTGCAGGCAGTGATATAAGGTGTGGATGGAAGGTCAGACAAAGTTATCTAGCAACAGTGCAGGCTGTGATGTAAGGTATGGATGGATGGTCAGATAATGTTACCTAGCAACAGTGCAGGCTGTGATGTAAGGTATGGATGGATGATCAGGCAATGTTACCTAGCAACCGTGCAGGCTGTGATGTAAGGTATGGATGGATGGTCAGATAATATTACCTAGCAACCGTGCAGGCTGTGATGTAAGGTGTGGATGGATGGTCAGACAATATTACCTAGCATCAGTGCAGGCTGTGATGTAAGGTATGGATAGATGGTCAGATAATGTTACCTAGCAACAGTGCAGGCAGTGATGTAAGGTGTGGATGGATGGTCAGACAATATTACCTAGCATCAGTGCAGGCTGTGATGTAGGGTATGGATAGATGGTCAGATAATGTTACCTAGCAACAGTGCAGGCAGTGATGTAAGGTGTGGATGGATGGTCAGACAATGTTACCTAGCAACAGTGCAGGCTGTGATGTAAGGTGTGGATGGATGGTCAGACAATGTTACCTAGCAACTGTGCTGGCAGTGATATAAGGTATGGATGGATGGTCAGACAATGTTACCTAGCAACAGTGCAGGCAGTGATGTACGGTATGGATGGATGGTTAGTCAATGTTACCTAGCAACAGTGCAGGCTGTGATGTAAGGTATGGATGGATGGTCAGACAATATTACCTAGCAACAGTGCAGGCTGTGATGTAAGGTGTGGATGGATGGTCAGACAATGTTACCTAGCAACCGTGCTGGCAGTGATATAAGGTATGGATGGATGGTCAGACAATGTTACCTAGCAACAGTGCAGGCAGTGATGTACGGTATGGATGGATGGTTAGTCAATGTTACCTAGCAACAGTGCAGGCTGTGATGTACGGTATGGATGGATGGTCAGACAATGTTACCTAGCAACAGTGCAGGCTGTGATGTAAGGTATGGATGGATGGTCAGACAATATTACCTAGCAACAGTGCAGGCAGTGATGAACGGTATGGATGGATGGTTAGTCAATGTTACCTAGCAACAGTGCAGGCAGTGATGTACGGTATGGATGGATGGTCAGACAATGTTACCTAGCAACCGTGCTGGCTGTGATGTACGGTATGGATGGATGGTCAGATAATGTTACCTAGCAACAGTGCAGGCTGTGATGTACGGTATGGATGGATGGTCAGACAATGTTACCTAGCAACAGTGCAGGCTGTGATGTACGGTATGGATGGATGGTCAGATAGTGTTACCTAGCAACCGTGCAGGCTGTGATGTAAGGTATGGATGGATGGTCAGACAATATTACCTAGCAACAGTGCTGGCTGTGATGTACGGTATGGATGGATGGTCAGACAATGTTACCTAGCAACAGTGCAGGCTGTGATGTACGGTATGGATGGATGGTCAGACAATGTTACCTAGCAACAGTGCAGGTTATATCTTCTGACTGGTTTTCATTTGAAATTAGCAACCGTTGAAGTATAGCCATGACCAGGAGAAATATTTATGATACGATTATTAGTTTTTCGTGAGGGGAAAGTGGTTTCTTTATTATTTCTGAAGTATTCTGTCCCGTCTACACCGATCATTACCTGTATGAATTATCCTGATAATCATATCTACACTGATGAGCAGTTGAATTTCAAATACTAGGCCAGTGGGTTGTAGCAGCTCCCTTCACCATGGTAGCTGTGAGGCATGAAATCTATAAGACACAAAAAGCATTGAAGAAGTATACTGATACATAACCGCTGCACAATCTCCCGTAATGCACGGAGACTGTTCGGAGCAGCTCGCAGAGCATACATATCCCTCCTTTCTACAGCATCCAGGATGAGACGTGGAGAATTGAGGTCGGGTGCCCTTGATGACCAGGCAAGGATCCTCATGTCCTTATAGTGTTCATTGAACATATTTGTCACAATCCGGTGCTGGAGGATAAGATATAGGTGACCATCGTCTGACGGTAAGTTTCTGTATCGTTCGCCGATGAGATGCTTTGCAGAATATACCAGGGTTTCCATTTCATCCCATGTGAACGGTCCCTGTACTATTATATTTACGGAGTGTACCGTAGAGCCATTTCGCTAAAACGCAGCTGTTTAATTTAATTGCTTCTCAGTGTATGATAATTTTACTACCCTACCCACCCCTGTTTCTCTATGTGCTGGACATCCATCTGCTGGGGAAAGACCCTGAGGCAGTTCGCACTGTAATCAACACAAGAGGTATATTCATCCTGGGGAGGCTACAACCCGCTCTACAGCAGCGCTAGAATGGCCAGGGGTTAAGCCGGCAACTTGTCCATCCACGCCGTTAAGTGGATATACATATCTTCCAGATGTTATAAATGACGATACCAACGAACTTTCGTCCCCACCAGATACGATGATTACTCTTGATGTCCATTACACCCCTGTTTGTCTATGAATTGGACAGCCATATGATGACTTCTGATGCTCATCTCACCCCTATTTCCTCCGTGTGAAACTGTCTGTGTTCTGACCACGACATGAGTTTGCTTTTAGAGCCACAATTAGATGTTGTCATCCCGAGTTGGGCCGCAGAGCCCGAAGTTCATTGCGCCGGCGACCACTGTGGACGCACTACATCTGTTGTTTTGTGCTCAGATAAGAGTAGACCATTACAGAGCTCCAGATAAAGGAAAAAGTACCCTCAGTCCCTACAGCCAGCCACCACACTATTTGTTTATACAGTACGTAATGGCGAGTTCGAACTTGTATGCACTGAGCTGGGGTTTTTAGCTATTCAACAAGTACAATACAACTTAAAGCTTTTCACTCTACTGAAACAGTAATTACAACAAATATGAAACTACAACATACAATAAACAACGAATGACATGCTTCGTTCTACAACAACATCCTCAGATTCAAATCAAATCAAATCAAATCAAATCAAATCAAATCAAATCAAATCAAATCAAATCAAATCAAATCAAATCAAATCAAATCAAATCAAATCAAATCAAATCAAATCAAATCAAATCAAATCAAATCAAATCAAATCAAATCAAATCAAATCAAATCAAATCAAATCAAATCAAATCAAATCAAATCCACAAATCAATCAATCAGTCAACGATGACCTGCACTTAGGACTTCGCTCAGGTAGCAGAATCCACATCACCTGTTTATCTAGTCTTTTCTTAAGTATTTTCAAAGAACTCGGAAATTTATCGAACATTTCCCTTGATACATTATTTAGATCTCTAATTCATCGTCTTATAAATGAATATTTGCCCCAATTATTCCTCTTAAATTCCAAATTTACCTTCATTTTATCATCGTTCCTGCTTTTAAAAGCACACATCAAGCTTATTCGTCTACAAATATCATTCTACGATATATCTACACTGTCATCTCGGAATATACCACGTAGACCGGCAGCTCGTCTCCATACTCTCAAGTCTTTACAGTCCAAAGTTTTCAACATTTTCTTAAGGCTACTCATTTGTCGGAAAACACCAATAACAGACCGTCTGCTTTATTTCAGATATTTTCCATTTCTCCAATCAAGCAGTCCTGGTGTAGGTCCCATATATTTGAACCATACTCTAATTGGTGTCCCTCAAGTGTCTGTTCTAGGGCCCTTACTGTTCGTCTTGCATATTAATGACATATCTTCCACACCTCAGTATTGCAACTACCACTTGCATGCTGATGATATGAAGATATACAAACACACCACTACAAACAATTTACATGAAACCGTTCGGATGTTGAAAGGCTTACCGCCTAAGCTAAAAACAACCACTTAATCCTAAACCCTCGTAAAACACAATGTATTATCACAGGAAACTCCAAATTATTGCATATAATAAACAATATCAATCCTCCTCCAATCATAATCAGTAAGGAGACCTATATGTCCTCTCGTTTATATCCTTACTACAACCTCGAAATTCCCTAATAACCATGGGAGAAGACATATTATGTAATCTTTATTTACAAGTTCGTTGACGAGATTAACCCAGTGAAGATCATTCCATATACTAACACGTACGGATTTACAGTGATTCCCAGTAGGTACTACACCCCCATCAATACAGTAAATAAAATATTGCTTTCAAACTTACAACCTGACTTTTCATCTTATTTGTCATCATCCCATTGTTTGACGTTCATCTCACAATATTCTCTGAACTACTCTGTCCGATCTATTCGGGTGAAAGTACACTACACTACCAATAACTTTGGATTATTTAATTCGAGATCCGGAAAAGATCCAGATGAGTACAGAACGATTTTTTCTGCGTGATTGCCGACAAAATGTTACAAAGTTTCTGTTGGGAGGAGTTCGCAGTAATGAGACGAACTGCTCAGCTGAACGGAATGTTACGAGCTGTCAGTAGAGAGATGGCTCGGAAAGGTATTAGTAGATGAATACGCTTCACTGGGGTGTTTAAAAGTAGGAAAGTTCACAGTATGAAGATAAGATTAGATTCAAGACCACGAATTGGGAAAATCCTCGTTTATAGGAATAGGAGTTACGGAATGGAATAATTTGCCAAGAGATATGTTTGACAAAGGTCCAAGTTATCTGAAATCATTTAAGTAAAGTTTAGGTTGAAATCTGACTCGTCTGCGACTTTCCTAAATGTGGATCACCGGGCGAGTTGACCGTGCAGTTAGGGGCGCGTGGCTGTGAGCTTGCATCCGGGAGATAGTGGGTTCGAATCCCACCGTCGGCAGCCCTAAAGACGGTTTTCCGTGGTTTCCCATTTTCAAACCAATGCTGGGACTGTACCCTAATTAAGGCCACGACCGCTTACTTCCAACTCCTAGGCCTTTCCTATCCCGTCGTCGCCATAAGACCCATCCGTGTCGGTGCGACGTACAGCCACTAGCAAAACAATCAGTGATCATTGATTGATTGATTGATTGATTGATCGATCGATCGATTGATTGATTGATTGATTGATTGATTGATTGATTGATTGATTGATTGATTGATTGATTGATTGATTGATTGATTGATTGATTGATTGATTGATTGATTGAATGAATAGGAACGAATGAGCAGTTCGTGTTATGCCCACTAGGACTAAGACCATTAACCAGAGAAGGTCCCAATCTTGTCCAAATGACCAGTTCGTATTTAACAAATATTTTGCTAATTCAGTGTTTAGTGAGATCCACGTGAGCACAAGAACAAACAGTGCTTTCATTTGATCTTCAGTACAGATGAGGAAGTCCAATAGGCGACGTGAAAATCACGACCTTCATATATTGAAAGCCGTTTAAACACACGCTAAGTGCAGCTGGTCGATATAATGTCTGGGGGAAATGAGACATTCTCTATACATCTCCAAACTTAAAGAATTCAATGCGTTTTTCTTATTGTACCAGTAAGGAGAATGTTGTCATTAGTCCCATGGACTTAGTATGTTATGAAATAGAAAAAGGATCTGTTCGTCAAGCTACACAGAAGTGAGCTGAAGTATTCAGCAGAGTGTATACACAAAATGGCACTGAGAGTTTATTAGTGCACTTATTTATAATTTACAGTACTCTTTGTATACTATAGTTGATGTCAGAATGGAATCATTTTGAAAGTTTTGTTTCCCATTTCCGGTAATTGATACAAAAATATTATTAGAATCAAAGACTCGTGGAACAGTTCTTCTTCTTGCTGAATGGCCAGAGTTTAGCTCTTCGGTTCAGAGGGTCCCGGGTTAGGTTTCCGGCCGGGTCGGGATTTTAATCACGCCTGATTAATTTTTATGGCTCCGGGAATGTGGTTTGTGTTTATCGCAACACTTTCCTTTTCATATTCAGACAACATAATACACTACCAACCACCACAGAAATGCGCAATAGTGATTATATCCCTCAATATATGGTTGCGGTCAGCAAGGGTTTCTGACCATAAAACATCCACATTCGCAACACAGTTCACAAAAAATGTTGGAAATTCTTCTTCTTCTTCTTCCGCCACAAAGATCGACCCTTGAAACTGGTTTGTTGTCAGTCTCTTACGCGCTACTTCAAGAGTTCCTTTCCTCGCCATGATTTCAGATATTAAGCAACGTACATTTTGAACAAAAAAGTTTACATGGACGTTATACGTCCATGGACACAAAATACTAATTTTATCTGACTTGCGAATACAATCCCTCTATGAATACAATGTACAGGGAATATACATGCTCCACAATTCTGCTGATGTTCCTTGACACCATCCTGGTAGTCTGTAAATACTAATTCAATATTCACTTTTATGTACACCTACACACTCACATTTCGGTAATGCCATTTCAGCAAACTGAGAATGAATGACATGGAAGTTTCTAGGAAGATAGATAATTCACTCATTCACAAATATGGCAGGGCTGAACGTTGCATCAAATAATTAGAATTTTTTCTAAAAATTATTAGAAAACAATGTGTTTTAATTTGAAGTGAATATGCTATGTCAGAAGCCGGTAAAAGTATCCAACGCACTGATACCTTATTCATCACTTTAGGCTTTGTATTAGTTTTGTATTAGTTAACTCTCACTTCGTAACTAACCCAAGAAGGAATCTCAAACTCAAAATCATATAAATCTAACTAAAAGAATCAGTGACCCTACAGAAAACGAACATAATTTCTCTGTTCACACTGTCAGTGTAAATGATGTAAAGTGTATTTTTAATTCAGTTAAATCGCAAGCTAAAGGAGCAGATAACATCCCATTAGGCTTTATAAGAACATTGCGCGGTCCTATCATTACCCACATTGTAAACCACTGTCTCGCCAGAGGGACGTTTCCAACTGCATGGAAAGATGCTCTAGTAACCCCATTATTAAAGCATACCGGTACCACAGCAAATGCGCCATCTGATTACCGGCCTATTTCGATTCTTCCCCCTCTCTCTAAAGTTCTTGAACGAGTTGTACACGAGCAGCTAGTAGAATTCTTAACCAGACATTCTCTTTTTGACCCATTGTAATCTGGCCTCAGAAAGGGACACAGTACTACGACAGCACTTGTTCGGGTAACAGACGACATAAGACTAGCAATGTACAAACGGCAGGTGACAATACTGACACTCCTTGACTTTAGTAGTGCGTTCGATACGGTAAATATAGACATACTATTATCCAAGCTACGCTCTCCGCATATCGGCCCGATAGCCCTAAATTTTCTTAAGTCATACCTTACAAAACGTCGCCAATGCGTAGTGGTAAACAATCAAAGATCCCAATGGGCTGTAAAATCATACGGTGTCCCTCAAGGGTATGTTCTAGGACCCTTACTGTTCGTCTTGCATATTAATGACATATCTTCCACACTTCAGTATTGCAACTACCACTTATATGCTGATGATATGCAGATATACAAACACACCACTACAAACAATTTACATGAAACAGTTCAGCATATTAATTCGGATATTGAAAGGCTTACCGCCTATGCTAAAAACAACCACTTGAGCACTTCCTAACTGTCTGACTACATTTAAAAATATTATAAATCTGGATTAAATTGAAAAATCTGAATATCTGCATTTAATATGAAAATTAACATTCATTAAATAAAATACACACTCGTCGGACCTTGTACTCACACTTACTTGTTACCTGCTTACTTACACATACGTTATTTGAAGGGCGCCAGCTGCCACTCAGTGCAGCAATAATAGAATGAGACTCTTGACTATCTCTAGGGTGTGGGATAATAAGCTTACTTTTGACAACATACCATATAAGTTCTGGGAAAAGGAGATTGGTGTTCGGTTTCCCCATTAATTTTGAGGTTAAGATATTTTACTGTCAATGAAATAAAACTATGAATTCGTTTGATAGAACAAAATATGTTCTTTAAATAATATATTTAAAAAATAGTGAGTCTTGTTGCGATAAAACAGATGAGAATATGAAATTATGACATTGCAACTGAAAGAAAGTAGGCATGAATTTGAATTCTTCTTGACCGAACATTTAACAATTTATACGAAATATTTCCCTCACTGATTCACTTGACTGTACCTTCAACACTTTGAGTGTAATTACGACGTAATCCTTTGATCTGGTGTTTACTGTAGATGTGTCACGCCTTACTTGGTGATACATCCTTGTGACTGCTTCTTCTCCATATGATCTGAATTCTTTGTAAGTCAATATGGTATCCCTCTCTGGCTCCATGGTAAGCCCTTGCGTCCGTGTCTTCCACTAAGTGACGGACCAACTTTGGCCTCACTCTCTCAATGATCAATAATTAATGGCTCACTGAGTCTTCTCCATCTCTCGTTCACACTCGTTGACTAACCGACTGAGGTCTCTTCATCTCGTAGACTTCTTCACTGTACTGCTTCCGTTTAAATAATGACTGACGCTACAATATGCATCCACCTTTTATAGACGTTGGTTGACACAGCTACGTAATCTCCAGAAATAACAATGACATACTCCCACAACGCGGCAAATATTACATATAGTTGTGAAACCGCCGCCGGCTCGCTGGGTTTCTCAAAGAAAGTGAGCTCAGTGCTAACTAAATACGATGACGTAGCCATGACGTGGCGATGACTTGGCAGAATCGCCAGTAATGCAAAATATAACAACGTCACATCCAACATCTGATACATCGAAACTCTCACTGTACAGGTATTTAATGTTAATCTACATATACGTATATATGCATACACTCAGTTATAAATAATAATTATAACAAAATAATAGCAATCTCATAGATAAAATAAAATAATACGGACATAATAATAATAATAATAATAATAATAATAATAATAATAATAATAATAATAATAATAATAATAATAATATTATCTTGTAACGGGATTTGAACCGTTACACACCTACTCCTAAATCCTCTTAAAACACAAAGTATTATCATAGGAAACTCTAAATTATTACATGTAATAAGCAATATCAAACCTTCTCCAATCATAATCAATGACATTGCTGTACCGTACCTTAAAATCCTCCTCTGCGAACCATGTGACCTTGCTGCGGTGGGGAGGCTTGCGTGTCCCAATGATGCAGATAGCCGAGCCGCAGGTGCAACCATATCGGATGGGTATCTGTTGAGAGATCAGACTAACGAATGGTTCATCGAAAGGAGGGTAGCAGCCTTTCGGTAGTTGCAAGGGCGGCAGTCTAGATGATTGACTGATACGGCCTTGTAATAATACTCAACATGGCTTAACTGTGTTGATACTGCTACACGGCTGAAAGCAACGGGAAACTACAGCCGTAACTACTTCCCGAGGACATGCAGCTCTCTCTGTATGAATGATGTGCTGATGATGGCTTCCTCCCGGGTAAAATATTCCGGAGGTAAACTAGTCCCCCATTCGGATCTCCGGGTGGGGACTACACGAGAGGGGGCGATCATCAGGAATATGGATACTGACATTCTGCGAGTCGGAGCGTGGAATGTTAGAAGTTTGAATCGTTGTGGTAGGTTAGAGAATCTGAAAAGGGAGATGGATAGGCTAAAGTTAGATGTAGTTGGTATAAGTGAAGTACGATGGCAGGAAGAACAGGATTTCTGGTCAGGCGACTACCGAATTATCAACACGAAATCAAACAGGAGAAATGCAGGGGTTGGTTTAATAATGAATAAGAAAATAGGCCAGCGAGTAAGCTACTACGACCAGCATAGTGAAAGAATTATTGTCGTCAAGATAGACACCAAACCAATGCCCACCACAATAGTGCAGGTCTATATGCCTACTAGTTCAGCGGATGATGAAGAAATCGAAAGAATATATGAGGAGATAGAAGATTTAATACAATATGTAAAAGGTGATGAGAATCTAATTGTGAAGGGAGACTGGAATGCAGTGGAAGGCCAAGGAGGAGAAGGTAGTACAGTAGGAGAATTTGGATTGGGACAAAGGAACGAAAGAGGAAGTCGGCTGGTTGAATTCTGCACTGATCATAATTTAGTCCTTGCCAATACTTGGTTCAAACACCACAAACGACGGCTGTATACGTGGACGAGACCTGGAGACACTGGAAGGTATCAAATAGACTTCATTATGATTAGGCAGAGATTCAGAAACCAGGTGATGGATTGCAAAACTTTCCCAGGAGCAGACGTGGACTCTGACCACAACTTGTTTGTCATGAAATGCCATCTGAAGTTGAAGAAATTGAAGAAAGGAAAGAATGCAAAGAGATGGGATCTAGACAAGTTGAAAGAAAAGAGTGTGAGGGAATGTTTCAAGGAACATGTTGCACAAGGACTAAATGAAAAGGCTGAAAGAAACACTATAGAGGAAGAGTGGAGAGTCATGAAAAATGAAGTCAGTAAGGCTGCTGAAGAAATGTTAGGAAGGAAGAAAAGATCAACTAAGAATCAGTGGATAACTCAGGAGTTACTAGACCTGATTGATGAACGACGAAAATACAAGAATGCTAGAAATGAAGAGGGCAGAAAAGAATACAGGCGATTAAAGAATGAAGTGGATAGAAAGTGCAAGGTATCTAAGGAAGAACGGCTGAAGGAGAAGTGCAAGGATGTCGAAGGCTGTATGGTCCTGGGAAAGGTAGATGCTGCATACAGGAAAATCAAAGAAACCTTTGGAGAAAGGAAATCTAGGTGCATGAATATTAAGAGCTCAGATGGAAAGCCACTTCCAGGGAAAGAAGACAAAGCAGAAAGATCGCAGGAGCATATCCAACAGTTGTATCAAGGTAGAGGTGTAGATAATTTGGTTCTGGAACATGAAGAGGCTGTTGATGCTGATGAAATGGGAGACCCAATTTTGAGGTCAGAGTTTGACAGAGCTGTGAGTGACCTAAATAGGAACAAGGCACCTGGAATTGATGATATTCCCTCTGAATTACTGACTGCCTTAGGAGAAACCAGCATGGTAAGGTTATTCCATTTAGTGTGTAAAATATATGAGACAGGAGAAGTCCCATCCGATTTTCGGCATAATGTTGTTATACCTATTCCCAAGATAGCCGGTGCTGACAGGTGTGAAAACTACCGCACCATTAGTTTACTATCTCATGCCTGCAAAATTTTAACACGTATTATTTACAGAAGAATGGAAAAACAAGTTGAAGCTGAGTTGGGAGAAGATCAATTTGGCTTCAGAAGAAATGTAGGAACACGTGAAGCAATCCTGCCTTTACGTCTGATCTTAGAGGATCGAATCAAGAAGGACAAGCCCACGTACATGGCATTCGTAGATCTAGAAAAGGCATTCGATAATGTTGATTGGACCAAGCTATTTATGATTCTGAAGATGATAGGGATCAGATACCGAGAACGAAGAATTATCTACAATGTGTATAAAAATCAGTCTGCAGTGATAAGAATCGAGGGCTTTGAAAAAGAAGCAGCAATCCAGAAAGGAGTGAAGCAAGGCTGCAGTTTGTCCCCTCTCCTTTTCAATGTTTACATAGAACAGGCAGTAAAGGAAATCAAAGAGAAATTTGGAAAGGGAATCACAGTCCAAGGAGAGGAAATCAAAACCTTGAGATTTGCCGATGATATTGTTATTTTATCTGAGACTGCAGAAGATCTCGAGAAGTTGCTGAATGGTATGGATGAAGTCTTGGGTAAGGAGTACAAGATGAAAATAAATAAGTCCAAAACAAAAGTAATGGAGTGCAGTCGAACGAAGGCAGGTGATGTAGGAAATATTAGATTAGGAAATGAAGTCTTAAAGGAAGTAGATGAATATTGTTACTTGGGTAGTAAAATAACTAACGATGGCAGAAGTAAGGAGGACATAAAATGCAGACTAGCACAAGCAAGGAAGAGCTTCCTTAAGAAAAGAAATTTGCTCACTTCAAACATTGATATCGGAATTAGAAAGATGTTTTTGAAGCCTTTCGTGTGGAGCGTGGCATTGTATGGAAGTGAAACATGGACGATAACTAGCTCAGAAAGAAAGAGAAGAGAAGCTTTTAAAATGTGGTGTTACAGAAGAATGCTGAAGGTGAGATGGATAGATCGAATCACGAATGAAGAGATACTGAATCGAATTGGTGAGAGGAGATCGATTTGGCTAAATTTGACGAGAAGAAGAGATAGAATGATAGGACACATCTTAAGACACCCAGGACTTGTTCAGTTTTTTTTTTTTTTTGCTAGGGGCTTTATGTCGCGCCGACACAGATAGGTCTTATGGCGACGATGGGATAGGAAAGGTCTAGGAGTTGGAAGGAAGCGGCCGTGGCCTTAATTAAGGTACAGCCCCAGCATTTGCCTGGTGTGAAAATGGGAAACCACGGAAAACCATTTTCAGGGCTGCCGATAGTGGGATTCGAACCTACTATCTCCCGCATGCAAGCTCACAGCCGCGCGCCTCTACGCGCACGGCCAACTCGCCCGGTCAGCTGTTTTTTTGAAGGAAGTGTAGGTGGTAAGAACGGTAGGGGTAGACCAAGGTATGAATATGACAAGCAGATTAGAGCAGATGTAGGATGCAATAGTTAGGTAGAAATGAAAAGGTTAGCACAGGATAGGGTGGCATGGAGAGCTGCATCAAACCAGTCTATGGACTGATGACTCAAACAACAACAACACCTTAAAAATGTAACTAATCTTGGAATCTCCATCAATGAAAATCTGAACTGTAATGAACACGTAACTAATGTATGTAGAAAGGTTCATTCAGCTCTATATCCCCTGAAACGTCACAAGAATTCTTTTCCTCAAAACTTAAATTAAAATTAATCCAAGCACTACTATTCCCAATTTTAGACTACTGTGGTACGGTACTACTCAATCTAAATGCTGAACAAACTTTGAGACTTCAGTGAGCACAAAACTCATGCATACGATACGCCTTCCAACTGCAACATGACGCTCATGTTACACCGTATGTCAAAACATTGGAATGGCTACGCATAAATGAACGAAGGAATTTACACCTAATGATACTTGTTTGCCAAGTGCTCTCGAGGAACACTCCTACTTACCTGTCTTCTAATTTTCGTTTCCTTTCCTCATTCCATGAAATTAGTACCCGTTCTGGTTCCCTACTTGATATTCCACTAAGTCGAACGAATTCCTACAATCATTCCTTTTTAGTTACTGCATCGAGACTCGGGAATACACTCCCAATGAATATTCGGCACCTTACTTCCTCTCATAAATTCAATTCTGCCTGCCGAAAATTTTTCCTGGGAACATAAAATTGAGTTGTGTGAGTCATGGTGTGTATGTTGTGTGAATGGGTTTTCTTCATTTATTGTTATTATTACTATTATTATTGTCACACTAATTGTCGTACTGTTATGCAGGCCTAACTTAGAATTATCTGCCTGTAGTATTATTTCTTTTTAGAATTTCTATGTCTTACTTTTATGTTTACAATTTAAATTTTATTGTTTATACCGGTTAAGTGTAAGAGAGGGCCGTGAGTCCTAACTTCGCCACAAATGTAAGTCCGGAATAAATAAATAAATAAATAAATAAATAAATAAATAAATAAATAAATAAATAAATAAATAAATAAATAAATAAATAAATAAATAAATAAATATACTGTACAAGATGTCCCAGGAAGAAAGGGTAATAGTCATAGATATGACAGGAACGATTATTTGAAGCAAGAAAATTCGTTCGGACATATACCCTACTCGGAATGCTTTCCAAGGTAAAACACATTTAATTTACATTTGTTTCGGGGCTGGTGAAATGGGTACAAGTTTTCCGCATGTAATGATCGCCATACACGTGTTCGTGGAAAGTCGCTGTGTGTTGGTAGTAGGACTACGCTGCACCATTTCAACAATGTGTTGTTGTTGCTGCTCAGGGTGCTGAACTACACGTTGAGAAGAAAAAAGGGAAAACTGGAAGAGTGCCTGTTTCACGCAATGTGCTAAAAACTCTGGTAAACAGTCTATGGTCAGGAATCGACGTGTCGGAAAGCGCCGATGGCATTCCTCGACAGCAGCAGGACCACTGTAGCATTTTAGCCAGCGCGTGTACAAACCGACGCTTCTTTCTGATACACTCTCAATCCCTCGCACTACTTCACTTACAATACACCCTGGACAACTGCTCGTTCAACGGGATTGTATAATGGCAAAAAGATCCCCTAGCAAAGAGGTTCAACGCAGTGTGGTTAGGTTTGCCTAGAATAAAAAGTCAAAGAGGTTGGGTGGGTAAGACACCTACGTGCTGGCCACTAGCCCAAAACAAATGTACATTAAATGTGTTCCATCACGAAAACCGTTCGGAATGAGGCACATCTCGGTACGAAGTTTTTCCTTCAAATCATCGTTCCTTCTTATCCATGAATAATCACCATGGCCCCTGCGACACCCTATATATGATGATACGTCGGTATATTGCCCCCTTTACGATGAGAAACATACAACGTCCGCTTAGTTTCTCGTCTTTTAAGACGCAGTCCCGTTTAACACGCGGTATTCAGACGCTCTCCTGAGCAGCGCTGTTTGTATGCTTTTCTGCATTTGTCAACATGTATAACGTATTCAAAATATTATTGCACTTTGTCATGCTAGGAGCTGTTGCTTGTTTACGTCTGGTAGTCTGCCATGCGGCTGTCACCAGGCACAGTACCACAATAAAATCAGTTCCTCAGTTGCTGAGTCCTTAATGATAAAGTGACTCCTTTCGTGCTAATTCCGTCAGAACAATCAACACACATTTCAGTCTGAATTCGCCCTATTGCTTTTCATTCCTTGAGAAGGAAGCCTTAATTTACGGATGAAGAAGAACACATCCACTCCCCTCTCCAAGGAACGGAGTCAATGCTAATCCCCAAAGCACTCAAATCATACCCCACGCTTCCCTTCACCGATGCTTGGAACAAAGTTATTGCCAACAGAACATTAATTTACACGGTTGGACCCAATAGGAGGCTACCCTGACTTAAAGGTCTGGAATGTTGGTTAGAATATTCTTATCTGTAGTGAATTGTCTGAATGTACGTAGTAATTTCGCTAACCGAGATGTTTTAGTAGGTTATTATCTGTTAATAAAAGTAATGCATTACAAGGTACTCTTTATTTTAGTTCCTTAGTTTCATTTCATTAAAACCATTACCTTATATTTACTCCCTATTGCAGAAAAGCACGAAACAGATTTTTGTCCACAAATTTCTTCTCACCGCACTGCATAGCCACCAGGAGCAAAGTAAAACAACTGTCATCAGTCCAAACACAGTTGCTGAAGGTAACGGACGACAGCAGCTAAGATAACTATAAAACCATTCCATAATTAAGTAAAGTGATAGTAGACCAATCATTGTCCGTAACATCACCAAAAGGTAATCATTGTGTAGGTTATGCAACATAAAATTATTATACGCATTTAAGGATGTTTTTGTAGAAAAAATATGCCATGTTTTTGTTTAAGAGTGTGTACTTCTTTACAGATCCGTTATAGTGTTATATATTATGTTTGAACTAGCGTATTTGACAGACTGAGAAGCTTTTAGATTACATTTTGCATTTGTTGCACTCACTAAACTCCATCTTATGGTGTCGGTCGGTCCACTGTCGTGCTTGATGCTCGCCTTGCTGCCATCTAGCAACTGCGATAGATAAACACTAACGCCCCATCACTCAACTGCAATATTATTTTGAATACGTCATATCTCATCCATGCTATGTTAATAGGCTCTAGCAGACGGCTACGGCGGGAGATGTCAAATTATTTACTCAATCACAGAGCGATAATTGCACGTCTCACTCTCAGGTCATTAGCCACTGCTCCGTCCCACCAAGATTTTTTTAAATGTATAATTCTCACTGCACAGATAAATAAATCACTTTCCTTCAAGCTCGACAGGGTGATTGATTAAACCGGACAATTCACCATCAGATTTTCACACATTAAAATATATGAATATCATGTTTATGACGTGAAGCTGTCATTAACGGACATGCACACTATAAGCTCTAACACCGCTCATGTCATTAAGAGAAATGTTGTTGTTGAATGTGATACGTACCAAGGATCTTCTGACGGATCTGAAGTCAGGTAATCTGTTGGTTCAGGTGATTATTGACATAAGTATGTCATATTGCTGAGGGTCATCCAAAAATGTGTAGGATGCGACAAAACGTGTGACGTAACTGATAGTTTGTGCCTTATGGCAGGTTGCTATCTGAAATTTGCAGCCGTTTATGGATGGCCATAACCGGGATACGTATTTGTTGTCGTTTGATTTTCACCTAAACAATCAAGCCCTATTGGCAATAAAGAGAAGAGGAAAAGGAAGAGGTCTGATACTTGGAAGATCGAAGCTATCGGCAGAGCAAAGTGGGTGGTTACGGAGTAGAAAGAAATACAAGCTTGTCTTCCCCTCACAAACCTACTAACGCCCTCCATTCGCTTCACATGATCCATCGAGTTAAATTTAATTATGTGCTACTGCTCTAACGCAGTGAGCCCACAGTTACGATTCAGTAACCTGTAAGAAAGATGTCAGCTCCCGGACGATTACCTTTATACTGGTCTGCCTTCAGACAAACTTTGCTCTACAGGAGTGAAAGCTGGGTGGATTGAGGATATCTTATGAAAGTAGCCAGAAACATTGTTGGAATAAATAGGTGGAAGGAATGGCAGAAAGTTACTAGGAATGAGATAAACGCCTAAGTTAGGAATTCACTCCATTGATGAAGCTGTATGCATAAACCACCTTCGGTGATGCGGTCATGTGATGCGAATGGAGAAGGATAGATTATCTGGGAGAATAATGGACCCGGATATGGAGGGTAAGGCAAGTAGTTGGACAAGGCACTGCATTTCTAGAAAACCGAACTCCTAGAATTAGAGTAGGTGAAGCGTTATCTGATCCCGTAATCATTAAGAAAGGAATTCCTCAAGGCAATATTATTGGACCTTTATGTTTTCTTATATTTGTATAAATGACACGAGTAAAAATATGGAATCAGAGATAAGGAATTTTGCGAATTATACTGTACAGAGTAATTGATGTCACAACATTGTGAAAAACTACAAAGATACCTCGACATGCTCTGAGATGAACAGCAGACAATGGCATGATGATAAACGAGGTTAAAAGTCAGGTTACCAGTTTCACTAGTAGAAAGAGTCCTCTCAGCTTGAATTACAGCGCTGATAAGGTGAAAGTTCCTTATGGGGATTATGGTATGTACCTATGTATTAATATAAGGAAAGATCTTAAACGGGGTAATTACAAAAATTAGATTGTAAATAAAAGGTACATATTTCTGCACATGGTTATGAGGGTATATAAGTATCTGGTAAGACCCAAACTGGAGTATGGTTCCAGTGTATAGGACACTCTCCAGGATTACTTGACTCGAGAACTGGGAATAAAACGAAAGAAAAGCAGCTCGAGTTTTTTCTGGGTGATTTCCGACAAAAGTGTAGCGTTACGAAAATGTTGCAAAGTTTTGGCTGGGAAGAACTGGGAGAAAAAAGACGAGCTGCTCGACTAAGTGGCATGTTCCGAGCTGTTAGCGGAGAGATGGCTTGTAATGACATCAGTAGAAGAATAAGTGTGTATGGTGTTTTTAAAAGTAATAATGAAGGTAAAGCTGGAATTTAAGAAGATAAATGGGTGAAAATAAGCGTTTATAGGAAGGGGAGTTAGGGATTGGGTTAATTTACGGTGGCAGATGTTCAATAAATTTCAAAATTCTTTGCAATTATTTAAGAAAAGACTAGGTAAACGACAGATAATCTGCCACCTGGAAGACTGCCCTAAATGCAGATCAGTGGTGATTGATTGATTGATTGATTGATTGATTGATTGATTGATTGATTGATTGATTGATTGATTGATTGATTGATTGATTGATTGATTGATTGATTGATTGATTGATTGATTGATTGATCGATCGATCTATCGATTTGAGACAATGAAGACGATGGTTACACTCAGTTTCTAATGACATAGACAGCAGATATGGAGTACAGAAATAAACGATGCCAGATAACTAGTACTAAATAGAGGATCGTCGTGGCGTTTATAAATGCACAGCAGTTTGCAGACTGAACGCTGAGAGACATAGAGGTCTATAATGAAAATGTAGGTATTATTTCTTTTATATTTTCATGTAACTTTGAATACTGTGTACTAGCCATAAGCTAAATAAGTAAATAAACAAACATCCTGACCACCAGTCGTGCACTTGTCCTAGACCAGCTCTCCTCCATACCCAAGTTATTCCTGCTGTGAGAGGCAGTGCCCCCAACCCCTCCAGTTTAATCACTCTCAGCCGTCATTAAGCTAATCGCCAGTTAATTGCCCGTGAAGAGGGAGAAAGAACTCGGTGACGTCAGAGCTCCATGTTTACATCGCTCCCTCGTGGAATTCAGCATTTCCTCTTTATTAAATCATCCTTGTTTCCAGATGTGTTTATCAATGACGAGTCGGTCAATATCAGGTACAAGCAGGTCATCGTTACCTGGAGGAATATGCTTTTCTACCTAATGGACACGAGATAATCTACAACCTATTTTACAACAACAATAATACAGTAATAACAATAATAATACAACATGGGAGACCAGAATTAAAACTTATAAAGCAGTAATTAAACCAGAAGAAACAATGAACATGAATTTCAAAGGCCAGATTGAGAAACTCGAGCTAAAATAAAGGTCAATTTTAAGAAAGATCATAGGACCAAAATTTCAGGATAATAAAATAACATACATCAAGAATGAAACACTCTAAAAGAAAAATTGAAAAACTCTCATATATTATGCGAAGAAGAAGGATAAATTTTTACGGTCATCTTCTCAGAATGAACTCCAATCGATTAACCAAATAAATCTCCGAATTCTTCCGTAACCACAAAACAAAACCTGACTGGTTTAAAGAAACTGAAAAAGATCTAATAGAATTTGAAATTAAATAACATTTACTATTCGATAGAACAGCTAACGTAATAACTAAAAACGAAAATGTAAGATTCCAAGACAAACCTACATTTCAAGCTGAAGACGACAGAAAACGAAGACCAGAAAGAATGAAGAAATACTTGGCACCAAGAAAGAACAGCACACAGAGAAATGATAGATTCATCGTACCCCAAAGTTTCTGAAACGAAAGAAGAAGAAAAATACAGCAATAATAATTATTATTTAAGAAAACGTTTGACGTCTCAGCTTGACTACATTAGGGGTAAAATACGAGGGTGATACAGCAATTATCTCAAGAATAACTCTCACTGTAATTCCTACAGATATGAGAATGGATTTGGTGCAGATTACTTGTATCCACAGCCCCTCAGATTTGCCTTACATTTTTACTTTAATGATGTACTAAAGCAGTTGTCAGTAATCTATGGATATGTGAGCAATGGCTGTCTACTAAATATCTGCTGTGATATAACGAAATAAAGTACTAAGATGGATGGTTCGTTATTAAAATACCTTTATTAACATATATATCAAAGCGATTTTTTTTGAAAATGCAATATAAAGTCAATCACGTATTTCAAATACACAATTCACTTTCGTCCGTCTTTTAGAACAAAGCCATGATTCTCTTAAAATGATGTTTATCAATACATTTATTAGTGGATCGGTACCTTCGACCAATTAAAATGCTATTTTTTCAATTTTTTTACTTAAAACTGAACTTTTCTGTTTATAACAGTGCAAAAAGTTTGTCTGTAACTCCAATACTTTCGGAATTATGACCAAAAATACGAATCCCTGTCACCCAAACAAGCGGTAGGTTTATTGCTCGCTTTCCGTAAGTTTTGTTTCTCAGAACCGTTTCCCTGATACTCTGAAATTTTTTAAGATATTAAGATGAAAGTTTGCACGAATGTATACTTCGTAGAGAATAAGAAGTTACACTAGAATTATTGAGCTACGTTCATCGATTAAGTTCAAAAAATTTCAAATGAACATTAATGAAAAATTGACTACTTGGAAATAACTTCATGAAAAAAAAGCAGTTATATTTGATGGGATTCACTGATCGCAGTGTGTGTTGTAGCCATAACATTGCTAATTATAATAAAAAGAATCATAGAAAAATATTGATGTGTTTGGTAACTATCAGGGAAACAGCAAAATAGTGACCATGATACATCACCATTTTGAGTAATTAATTATTTTTTTGCTATTGGTTTTACGTCGCACCGACACAGATAGATCTTATGGCAACGATGGGACAGAAAAGGGCTAGGACTGGGAAGGAAGCGGCCGTAAACTTAATTAAGGTACATTACTACATTAAATATTATACTTAGAGCTGATAATAAAGCTATTGCAGGCAATAAATCTATTACACAGCTCTTTTGTAAGAAGTCGGCTAGAATATGCATCGACCATTTGGAACCCCACCCTTAAACTATATGAAAACAAAACTGAAATGGTGCAAAACAAATTTCTTAGATACCTTACGTACAAAATAACTAATAATTACCCTAAATTTGATTCGTATGATGACTTAATGAAACAACTTGGCTATAAGTCGTTAGCAAAAAGACGAGTAATTGCAGTTCTTCTGTTTGTGTACAAATTATTTAACAATCTTATTGGTAGATCTAACTTGCTCTCTCTGTTCAACTTGTCTGTCCCTAATCCATCTACACGCCCAAAACATGTTACTTTCTACTGCTCTATATCAAGAACCCAACAACAGAGTAATTCACCAGTGTTAAACTCAATGAAAATATTTAATAAATATAGCAATGAGTACAGACTAGATATATTTGCAACTACATACACATCCACAGTAAAACAATGTAAACAAATAACTTAATTGCTTCCTGTTCTAAGTTAAAATCCCACTTTGCTGACTCCTATTGTTAAGCTCAAAACTTCAGTCATCTTTCTAGTTTGTAGTTACACCATCTACTTCATCATCATTATTAACTTCGATAACATCACGACCATCTTGTATAATTACAATACTAATGCAGCTCTAAAGCAGTTCGTAAATCATTTTAATTGTAATATTTTAAATACCGTGTTATACCATGTGAATATGTACCTGAATATTTGTAATATTATGTTACTGAAGAAAAGTGTATTTTTATTTCATTTATGACTTTGTTTTGCAAGGACTTTCATAGGAGACATTATAATTTTAATTTAATATTTGTTTTTATCTAATGTAATAACATATATATATGTGTTTCCACATCATTAGGTTTGTACCTGTCTGAAGCACAATAGATTAAATAAATAAATCAGTAAATAAATAAATAAATAAATAAATAAATAAATAAATAAATAAATAAATAAATAAATAAATAAATAAATAAATAATAGTTATATTTATTCCGTAAATAATGATCTGCTTTTTCTGTTAACATTCTTTTTCTTTCTTTCTTTGGTAGTTGCTTTACGTCGCACCGACACAGATAGGTCTTATGGCGACGATGGGACAGGGAAGGGCTAGGAGTAGGAAGGAAGCGGCCGTGGCCTTAATTAAGGTACAGCCCCAGCATTTGCCTGGTGTGAAAATGGGAAACCACGGAAAACCATTTTCAGGGCTGCCGACAGTGGGGTTCGAACCTACTATCTCCCGAATACTGGATACTAACATTCTTTTTGTCCTAGATGTAGTACATATTCTAAGACAACATGTTTCCAACCTTTCATTCTTTTACCAGTAGTGAGGGCTTATTTTCATATTTTTCAAGGGTAGTCATGGCTCAAATATCACGATTTTTGACCAAAAAGTTAAATTTTCAATTTGAACTAATTTTTTACAAGTTGCTGTATATCGCACCGACATAGATAGGACTGTTTTTTTGCTAGGGGCTTTACGTCGCACCGACACAGATAGGACTTATGGCGACGATTGGGTAGGAAAGACCTAGGAGTGGGAAGGAAGCATCCGTGGCCTTACTTAAGGTAGATCCCCAGCATTTGCCTGGTGTGAAAATGGGAAACGACGGAAAACCATTTTCTGAGCTGCCAACAGTGGGGTTCGAACGCACTATCTCCCGAATACTGGCCGCACTTAAGCGACTACACCTATCGAGCTCGGTGAGTAACAAACTATATATAACGGCATAGGTTTCTTTGATTTATAAATATGTAGACATATTACTAACGAATATTATGTTTGTCATACTTTCCTCTTAGTACTCATTTCCATCTCTGCGGAAGGAAGGTATAATACACGTCATTTTTCTGTATTCCTTAATAACTCAGATTCACCCGGATAAGGTAATGCGATCGGACCGGCTTCTTAGTATTGTAACCTGAACGGACGCCCTTCCACTATTGCATTCAGAAGTCCTTTATGATCGCTATTGCGCATGCACGTGACGTCATTACTGTCGCTTGCGCACGCGACAGCTCGTCATTTGCAAAGAGACGTGCCATAGTATAAACAAAGGACTACGCTCCACTATGTCGATATCCTAGCGCTTAAGTTCGCAAAGTGATAGTTTGTTTGATGACGAATTGAAATAGTGACATATAAAAAATCCAAATCCCTTCAGACAAAGAACTCAATGTTGAAAACATATGAAGGATGTGAGCTAAGAATTTTAGGTAAATAAAATACGAGAATATAATCTTTATTTGTTTGTAAAAATTACAATTCTTTTCTTAATCATCGTTATCCAGTCGGTTAGATTAGCAGTTTGCCTTCTTCTATCACTACGACCGCTAGTGTGAGTCAATGTAGAGTTTCATATAAGTCCTTACAGCTACATTTGGTGTGCACATTTTTCAAAAATCAAAGGACCCCCGAGGGAGCACATTACACAAAGAATTATGTAAATAAGTTAATTTGGCTAGTTTTTGAATTTTAAAAACGAGTAAATAAACTAGCGACTTTAGGCATTTTTTCTGGAACTGCATTTAGGCCGGAAGGGATTTTCGTAATTTCTTTGTTATTTTGATACAGTTAACCAAGATTCACAGTTTGAAACCTTTGTGGGTCCTTTAAATCTTCAACATTCGCACAATTGAGGAAATTGGTTAATTTTACGCTTTTCGTTGTATGGGACCCCCTACTTCGCCAGCTAAGAAATGTGGAAGAATCTCGTTCTGCTCTCGTATTACTTCTGGTTCATAGTTCCCTTACTAATCTGGTTGCGAGAGTTCAGACGTTTATGTTTTATCTTGTTTATTTATGTATGTCATATAAACTTCATAATTGAAAATATTGACTCACAGACGTGATATAAAGCCTGGACACAGCTGAGCAAGTATCTTTTGGGGTCTCAAAAACTCTGGTTACTAAAGTTTATTTGCACGCTGCCTGGCACTCTCGCACCCCTGTACTAAAGCATAGTTGAACTCCCGATGTCAAGAAATGTACGCTCCTGAATTTCATAAACCAAACCAAACCCCATGGCACTAAAGCCCTTGAAGGGCCTTGGCCTACCAAGGGACCGCTGCTCAGCCCGAAGGCCTGCAGTCTATGAGGTGTCGTGTGGTCAGCACGACGAATCCCCTCGGTCGTTATTCTTGGCTTTCTAGACCGGGGCCGCTATATCAACCTCATATAGCTCCTCAATTCTAATCACGTAGGCTCAGTGGACCTCGAACCAGCCCTCAGGTCGAGGTAAAAATCCCTGACCTGGCCGGGAATCGAACCCCGGTCCTCCGGGTAAGAGGCAAGCACGCTACCCCTACGCCACGGGGCCCGTTCCTGAATTTTATAACCAGAGCATTATCCTCCTTCAATGAGATTTTCTTTGAATGGCTTAAAGGGACGGTTGCTATCATCCGCTGATAAGTCACTACAGAAGGCCCACTACTTTGCAACCAAATTGCCATAGCAGTTCACGTGTGCGGTTGGAAGAGACCTTGAAGGTGGTGATTATTGCTTGCAAGTGCGACCGTTTGGAGACGGCTGGTGACCAGTCGACCATTTTTATTCGGTATTTAACTTCTGTTGGGCTTGCACTGTACGTAAACAGCACCACGCAATACTGTGTTAACGTACTTCATCCCTAAAGGCAGATCATTAATGACTGATCTGTCTTTGATCTGAATCTCTCTTTACCCCAGAAATCTCTCATTACTCTTCTGTCGTGTTACTTTAGTGAGTATTCATCATTTAACTGTTTCATGTCCGGTTCCATGGCTAAATGGTTAGCGTGCTGGCCTTTGGTCACAGGAGTCCCGTGTTCGATTCCCGGTAGGGCCGGGAATTTTAACCATCATTGGTTAATTTCGCTGGCACGGGGGCTGGGTGTAGGTGTTGTCTTCATCATCATTTCATCATCACGACGCGCAGGTCACCTACGAGAGTCAAATTGAAAGACCTGCACCTGGCGAGCCGAACTTGTCCCCGGACACTCCCGGCACTAAAAGCCATACTCCATTTCACCTGTTTCATCTGGTGTTCGTATGCTAAATTCAATATTTCTCTTCTATCTCCCCTTCTTAATATTAACTAGTATTTTATTACTTTCCTAGCTGTATCTGCTTAATGCCGATATCTTAATATAGTCTCCTTACTGCGTTATTGGCTGTACATTCTGAAATATACCTTATTAGGCTATTTGACAATTAGTTGGTGTAGCTACATATTTTGTTATCCCTAACCTACTTAGTGAGAGGACAGTACGTGTAAGATTACAGTACTCTACACGCCGACTCGTGGGAGGTTTTGACGTACTCCTGGCCGAGATGCTGTCAATAAACGATCAATGGTTTGCCAGCCTCTCGTGTTAGCCGGCGCTTTATCAGCCGCGGTCGCTCTACGCGGAAACGTGGCGTTTAAATGTCACGTGTCACAGACTCTCTCTGATGCAGGCGCAACGCACGGTGGTGGGAACCTGAGTTATTGTGGTTATTACTATGATCTACGTTACTAAACGTGACATGAATTAGAAAGTACATTATAGACATTCGAAAATGTTATATTTAACCACAGTAGTTTAATTGTTGCCGGCCCTGCGGTGTAAGGGTAGCGTGACTCCCTCGTACCCGGACGACCCTGGTTCGATTCCAGGCCAGGTCAGGGATTTTTACCAGAATCTGAGGGCTGGTCCGAGGTCCGCTCAGCCTACAATCGAGGAGCTATCGGCGGCCCCGGTCTAGAAGGCCAAAAATAACGGCCGTGAGGATTCGTCGTGCTGACCACACGACACCCCGTAACCTGCAGGCCTCCAGGCTGAGCAGCGGTCGCTTGGTAGGCCAAGGTCCTTCGGGGCTGTTGCGCCATGGGGTTCCGTTTGGTTTTGTTTTAATTGTTGCACTGCTTACTACGAAAAGTAAAATATCGTCGCCATAAGACCTATCTGTGTCGGTGCGACGTAAAACCCTTAGCAATAAAAAAAAAAGGTAAAATAATAACTGTCAAACTGGAGATGGGTTTAGACGGCAGATTGTACGTAAGGCGCCAACATTTTAAATGCTACTTTCTTCTGAACTCGAACCCAGACTGCAGTCTGCCGCGCAGATGGCAGATTCCGTATTCATTGTTTACCGAGCTTTTTCTTAAACATTTTCAAAGAAATTGGAAATTTATCGAACATTTCCCGTAATAACGTATTCCAATCCCTTACTCCTGGTCCTATAAATGAATACGTGCCCCAATTTGTCTTCTTGAATCCAAAATGTATTTGTCTATTATGATCACTCCTACTTCTAAAAGGCGGGCTGAGTGGCTCAGACGGTTAAGGCGCTGGCCTTCTGATCCCAACTTGGCAGGTTCGATCCTGGCTCAGTCCGGTGGTATTTGAAGGTGCTCAAATACGTCAGCCTCGTGTCGGTAGATTTACTGGCACGTAAAAGAACTTCTGCAGGACTAAATTCCGGTACCTCGGCGTCTCCGAAAACCGTAAAAGAGTAGTTAGTGGAACGTAAAACAAATAACATTATTATTACTATTTCTAAAAGCTCCACTCAAACGTATTCGTCTACTTATATCATTCTACGCCTACTCTCCACCGACAGCTCGAAACAAACCACATAGTCGAGCAGCTCGTCTGAGTAACGATTAGAGGGAAGGATATTGGAAAGCAGATGATATGGTATAATGTGATACTCAAAGAACGATATTGGAATTCTGTGAAATTAAAATAAAATATGTCAATAAGGAAAGCTTGCAAAGAGAGAAGTAAGAGACATGATTGTGGCTAATGGGGGTTATATAAAAATAAAGGTCATGAGAGAGAGAAACTTTACGAAAATCTTTGTTTATTTTGTACCGAGCTCGATAGCTGCAATCGCTTAATTGCGGCCATTATCCAGTAATCGGGAGATAGTGGGTTCGAGCCCCACTGTCGGCAGCCCTGAAGATGGTTTTCCGTGGTTTCCCATTTTCACACCAGGCAAATGCCGGGGCTGTACCTTAATTAAGGCCACGGCCGCTTCCTTCCAATTCCTAGGCCTTTCCTATCCCATCGTCGCCATAAGACATATCTGTGTCGGTGCGACGTAAAGCAAATAGCAAAAATAATAATAATAATAATAATAATAATAATAATAATAATAATAATAATAATAATAATAAATGTAATGTTTATTTTGTGGAGAAACAATGGAAGTGGTCCATCTGTTGATATTTTGTAGGGGAACTTCTGAGGTACTTACAGTTAAATATTTCGGTAATAAATATAAATCGAAAATAGAAAGAGTTCCATACAATTATTCAACTATTAAATAATGAGTGGGAAAAGAGTATTGTTGTAGTATTTTAAGTGGAGTCAGGACTGAAATTTGGAACCTGTACAGTTTACTACTTATCAGAACGAAATTTAAAACAGAAACAATTGGAGCTTATTAGTTAATTTGTTGCAAAGTTATTAAAATATGTTCATTTTTATATGTTACATGGAAAATGCACAGTTTTCATAACTATGGGCCATAATTTGGCAGACGTCTCACCAATATCCATATACTCAGTAATAACTATGGATTTTGCAGATAGGTATACGAAGAAAAACCGAGTCCTCATCCCAAGGTGCAGCTTTTTTCAGGCACGCCCCAATGGAGGTGAGCTGCATGTACCATTTCAAGCACATACCAGCCCTCCTACCATTATTAAATTTATTGCAGTAGCGAGAATCGAACACCAACCGTTACACTACGGAGGCTACTATAGTTGTTCATTATTGATACAACATGCAAAAATCTAGTTTGGTGCTATTTTAAGTGCAAAAATATGAAGTTAATACTCAGCTGATAATAAAATGCAAAACTACTTTTCATTTGTGTACATATCGAAATATAATGTGAAAATTGCAGGTGAATCTGATAAGAGCTCTTAGGCAACGAGATGGCAAGAAATTGAAAATAGTTTAAGCTAGAAAATTGCAGGTGAAACTTTTAAGAAACATGCTTTAAAACTGCTCTTGACTGAAAGTTACTTCCTGGCGACAGTGGGGTTTGAACGCATTACTTTCCGAATACTGGATATTGGCCGCACTTAAGCGACTGCAGCTATCGAGCTCGAGCTTAACAATCCTCCCATTCTACCTCTTTCAAAACCCTAATTTAATGGGTGAGGTCACGCCCTTTTCTCACACCCTGTCAAATAATATTGCCTTCAAAGTTCTTTCGGACTACCATATCAATAGTCGCGCTGGAATATAAAGGGCGTCCCAAAAACACCGACAAGGCTTAGTATGTTGTGCAGGAACCCATATCCAGAAACGCACGACTTGGACGCTGTAGCGCATAGAAGTGTGAAATGTGTGTGCGTTCCGCATGTCGTCAATAAATTCAACATGAGTAGAACATCGGGTTCATTACAAACAGGGCTTCAAATGTGTACCCACTACGTCATTGCAGAACCTACGTAGGCGGTGCTAATCCTCAAGCACATGACCCAATACGTGCGGTTGTCTTTAGAAAACTTCAACGGCTCCGAGGACTCGAGCAATAAGGTCCTCCGCTGACGTTACAGGAGTATCATACACCATACTTCTCTTAGTCTCTTAGCCACGAATGATGTGGGGTACGTCTGTTTGGAAAACGTTCAGCATACAATCTTCCAGCAGCTCTACCACTGCAATCCGCTTTGTCGTATGCAAGCGCCATGACAGTAATTTCCGCAGTTATGAACTGGTACATGTCGCACTGCAGTTAACAAGGAACAAAGTAGAACTGTTTGAGTTAGCAACGCTTTTTTTAAACAATTTTATTGTGACGACGTTTAGACAGGAGTGGGAAGGACTCATCCGTGACCTTACTTAAGATATATCCCCAGGATTTGCCTGGTGTGAAAATGGGAAACCGAGAAAAATCATCTTCAGGGCTGGCGTTGCTGGCACTGCTGTTAACAACAGACTACAGTACGCAAGTAACGCAGTGGGATGCGCATCAAGGACTGTGTGGAAGAATGTTATTAGGCTGAAGTCGTCCATCCGCAGTACGCAGAATGCTAGAGGGTTGCATACCTTCCGTATTAAGACACCAAATCGGAAGAAATTTTCACAATTCTCAGGCTTTGACGCTCTCCAACGCCAAAACCATGCATTTCCGGACAAGGGCTAATTCTTGAAAACCGATCAGTGCGCCATGCCACACACTCTGTATTTACCTCGTAGTAGTCCTAGGGTGTGCATAAGGCCAGACTGAAGAGGTAGAATGGGAGGATTGTTAAGCTCGAGCTCGATAGCTGCAGTCGCTTAAGTGCGGCCAATATCCAGTATTCGGAAGGTAATGCGTTCAAACCCCACTGTCGCCAGCCCTGAATATGATTTTTCTCGGTTTCCTATTTTCACGCCAGGTAAATCCTGGGGATCTATCTTAAGTAAGGCCACGGCTGAGTCCTTCCCACTCCTGTCCAAACATCGTCACAATAAAATTGTAAAAAAGCGTTTCTAACTCAACCAGTTCTACTTTGTTCATTAATCCAAATTAATATTGATAGCTTCCCATCCAATTACATTTCGTTGGCCAAGTTGTTTACAAAGAGCCCTCGCCCATAGAAAGGAAGTAGGACTCCGTTACTCCTATAGGTCCGACGCTTGCTTAAAATGTTCTGAGGACGGTAAATTCGGGAAACAGGATGCTCCCCTACGTGGCCTACATATATCAGATTGAGGATAACTCCACCGGTGTATTGTATAGTCCAAGCCGCCTGAGCACAAGGAGAGCCATGACTCAGAATATGTCCGAGATACCCACTCCAACTGGTATCCTGACTCTCAGGACCACTTACTAGGCCACTCAGCCGTTGTGCATGGTTTTCCGTTGTTTCCCATTTTCCCACCAAGCAAATGCTGGTGATGTACCTTAATTAAGGCCACGGCCGCTTCCTTCCAACTCCTAGGCCTTTCATATCCCATCGTTGCCATAAGACCTATCTGTGTCAGTGCGCGATACAGCAACTTGTAAAAGAATCGTTAAAATTGGAAATTTACCTTTTTGGCCAAACATAGCGACATTTGAGGCATGACAACTCTTGAAAAATATGAAAATAAGCCATGATTACTGGTAAAAGAATAAAGGGTAGGATAAATGTTTGTCCTAGGACATGTACTACATCTAGGACCAAAAGGAATTTAACAGAAGAAACAGATCATTATTTGAGGAATAAATATTATCACCTCTAAGTATAATATTTAATGTAGTAATGGTCAGTTAATTGTAAGAAGGAGAATTTGATGCATCGAATAAACAAACTGCATAAACGAATGCTGTCTCCCCAGTTTCAGGAGATCCGAAACTAGAGAATGGGAGTATTCTATTAAGCCACAAGCACTAGCACTAATAAATATCACACAGTTACAGAGTACAAAAGGTCGGTAGCGGTCACTCAGTGACCAAGCCAACATGTGAGGTAGTTACCTATTACTCTCCTCACTGATCCGCAAAATTCTATTGCAGCAAACCTCACCCTATGAGTAGCATATACCGTAGTATATAGTGTCCTGCTGTGAAAACTTATACTCACCGTCACCCATAATTAGAACGCGGAATTTAATGGATTAATAGGTTAGATTGCAAACTGACTGAAGCGAGCAGCAAGTATAGTCTAACTTCACAACGACCGTGCTATGGGGTTAGGGGTACGGCTCATCAGAACCCCTATAATTTATGTTACTCTTGCTACATTATGGGAGAGCGGGTGGCCTACAATTGCTTAAAAGCAAATTAGTTCGCAATCCAACCTGTTACTGTATAACAATCGGGGCATACCCATATCCCAGTAGTTTAAAAATGTGTCACAGGTATGATGAGACCAAGACTTCGATGGCAGCTACAAGAGACAAATGCAAAAATACAGGTTGATCGAAAACAACGTGAACTGGGTACATAAACATTAGAAGGTTGGTCATACTGATAAATAATATGAAAAACAATCGATATATCACGCCGTTGTCATTTCATGAGCTGTTGAACTTAGCCAATCAGAATTTAAATGGGCTTTGCGAAGTGGTGCTAAGCGATGATTGGCTAACTTCAACAGCTAATAAAATGGCAACAACGCGAGACATCGAACTCTTCTTTTTTTAAAACTTATGTTTGAGTATGACCAACTTTCTAACGCCCATTATACAGTTTACGTCGTTTCCGACCAATCTGTGTAGTGTCTTTCTCTGAACGCTTATACTCAACTCAGCTTCCAAAGTGTCACAGCCGTGGACCAGACTGGGACTTCGGAGGAATTTACATTCTGTTCACTGGGAGAGTTGACCCTGAAGCCAAAGGCGTGCGGCTGTAAGCTTGCATCAGGGAGACAGTGGCTTCGAACCCCACTGTCGGCAGTCCTGAAGATGGTCTTCCGTGGGTTCCATTTTCACACCGGGCAAATGCTGGGGCTGTACAATAATTAAGAACACGTCTGGTTCCTTCCCACTCCTATGCCTTTGTTATTCCATCGTTGCCATAAAAACTACCTGTGTCGGTGCGACTAAAACAAATTGTAAAATATTATATATTTTCTTGTTCTGGCCTGTGCCAAGAAACAGATGCAAGTATATATAATTTTTCCAATTTGCTTTAGGTTGTCAACCCACAGTTCAATGTTCAGAGCCCCTGGGTCCCCTTTTAGTCGCCTCTTGCGACAGGGAGGGGATACCTTGGGTGTTATTCTATCGAACCCACCCACAGGGGAATTGAGGCTTAAAGACTTGAGGAAACCCCTTGGTGTTACTCGAGAGGAGGAGGGTTTGTGCCCGTACCAGATTTCACTCTCTCCCTTTATCCTATTATATATCACGTCATTCAGGTTTTTATTTTAACAATTTTTCCTAAGGAAACTTTCTTTCACTATTCACCTATAATGATTTTGAAAGTAGAAGTATTTTGGTAAGTGGTCGTGTGCATACTGAGGAACTGACCACGTTGGGATAAATGTGAGTCGGGAAATATGACTGGGCTATGCATTTAATTCTGCCAATGAAAAATACTGTACTCCAGAATTAGAAGATATCGTGTATTGTAGAAGAAGGACATGTATAAACCATAACAAAAACAAGCCAATGTGAAACTCATACAGATCATTACAAAGCAAATCAATAATCTCATGACAAAGTGGAGAAAGGCAAACAACACCAGTTACAGTCACAATACTTTAGACAATATTTTGAAAAACTCAAAAATGTAAAATAACGGAGTGGAATAGAACTTCGGTCACCTCTGATCTCCATTTAAGGTGGTCGCCGGGTAGCGGATTCCCTATCAGTTTTATACCCCGTCCTTTCTTAGTAAATAAAAGGAATTTGGAAATTTATTGAACATCTCCCTTAGTAAATTACTCAAATTCCAAACTCTTCTTTCTATAAACAAATATTTCCCCCAAGTTCTCCTTTTTAATTCCAACATTGTGATCTTTCTTGCTTTTAAAAACACCCCTCAAACCACTCAAATTTATTCGTCTAGTAATATCATTACACGCTATTTCTTCACTGACAGCTATAAACATACTACATAGCCGACCAGATCGTCTCCTTTCTCCTCAGTTTTCCCAGCCCAAACTTTGCAACATTTTCTTAAAGCTACTCTTTTTTCTGGAAATCTCCCAGAACAAATCGAGCTGCTCTTTAGATTTGGTCTAGTTATCGAATCAAGTAATCCTGGTGAGGGTCCCATACACTGGAACCATACTCTAGTCGGGGTCTTACCAGAGACTTAAATGCTCCCTGCTTTACATCCTTACCGAAAATCCACAGCCTGTTTCCAGTCATCCGATCTGGTCAGGAATGGAATGTATGGAGCCCCCATCTGGTGACGAGGATAGGAATTGTACCGGCTGCAGACACTCCTCTGGAGCAATGCTTAATGAATGACTGATGAAATGATATTGGAGAGTGTTGTTGTAATGAAATATGACAGGGAAAATCGGAGTACCCGGAGATAAACCTGTCCAGCCTCCCATTTATCCAGCACAAACCTGACATGGAGTGACCGGAATTTGAACCAGGGAACCCAGCGGTGAAAGGCCGGCGCACTGCCGCCGGAGCCACGAAGGTTATATCCTTATAACAACACTTAAACGCCCTCGTAACCAAGTGCAGAAGTGTGCACTCTTTATTTACAACACCGTTTATTTATGATGATTGTGGGAAAACCAAAAATCCAAGTAATAAAGTGGCAATTGATTTCGGAATAAGATAACATCATATAAAACAAAAGGAGGAGTATCAAATAGAAAAGGGACTAAGCTGTAGAAAGGCCAGTATCGTTGTCTGCACTTACGCGAGAGGTAGCGTGTATAGGGACTCCCTAACATCGGCTTGGTATATGATTTTAGTTCTTATACGAGCTCTTCTCGGCAGTTTGAATAAATTATACTAGTATTTTTTATATATACTTACATATTTGTATATATCCAAAATTGTTTATTACCTAAATACTTGCTACTACAATTTCGACTCGTACACTGTTTTCGTTCTTTTAGAAGATAATTATAATTTTGTTTTAACAGACTGGTTTTATGTTAACTATTTATATAATTTGCATAACTATTATTAAGTATTATGAAAAGTAACAAAAATCCTTGGCATTACAAATACATATTACAATACAAAACAAATGAAAACATGATTTGCAAACCTCATTATTTTGTATCATTGTCATGTTCACTCATTTCTTTCAACTTCTTGCGAAAAACATTCACTGCATACTACTTTTGTTAGTCCAGTGTGCTCTTTGCACGTTGAGCGTTTGCACGCATCACAGCAAGCTGACGTAAATCGTTTTTTTCGAACTGGGAGTAGGCACATCTTGATTTCCGCCCGGAAACGTCTGAAAATATATACAGTAAACACCATAGCTTTTTTTGGTAATGATTATAAACAAGTTTTACAAAGTGTTCAATAGATACTTGTATAAATGTAGAAGTGAGAACTGTTAGCAATACTTACCTGGGGCTGCTGGTGTCGCATTTCTGAATTAAAGTTCTTGTCCAAACATATTTTTGATGGAATTTCTGAGACCAATTGACAGAACATCGACTAAAGTACGTCTCAACAGATGTGGCTTTACGATTTCCAGGGCAAGATTCTTCAATCCAGCTCAAAATAAGAGATTCAGTAGGCCTATTAGCCATTATAATTTCACTGTGATACTGTTTACTAAAACATTACACCAGCACGGAATGAGCAAAAACTGTGACGCCAAAGGTATTGAGGCTAGAATGCTCCTAACACTGCCTGTGACGCGACCGGTATCGTTGCGAGGCGCGCACTAACACTCCAGACAGAACGCACTTCCCCCACTCCTCCACGTGACACGTGTGCGTGAATCATCGCGTAACGAAGGAAAACATGTGACTCATAAACTCATTTGAGAATACCTGGAGTTTGAAAAGTTTGAGTCTTAAACCAAAAAACTTTTCTTAATAAGGAATGTTTTGTTACGGGCTACGTAACAACGATACCGATGGCGGGTTAAGAATCGTAAGAAACATGCATTCTTGAATACGAAACATTCTTCTCAGGGAAAAGTAAATTGATTTACTCAGATATTTGTAAATCATTTAACAATTAACAACAATGTAGATTAATGCGCAGGAAGAGGAGAAGCAAGGAACGTGTTTAAAAGATCATGATACTACCATACGTAGTAACTATGAATTGCTTCTTTCCAGCCCCGTACTTTTTATGCATCAGTGTCCTGCATGCACTAACGACGAATGGTGTGCCTAATCGGTGTTCTACAAAGGAGCGCTACAACGTGCTAAATCTCGGACGTGAAACAAATAGCAGTCATTTTACTACACACTTTCTGTAACAGGGCGCATATGTGAATACGCCAATGAAGCATAAAATAACATTCAATAACTGCAATTTATCTTGTACGTGTCTTGAACGATCCATTAGCTCTTAATTGCTGCTCTGCTCGGCGAAATACGTGCATAGAAAGCAGGCGGCTATTTGGAAACCCCTGCGCATACCTTGTTAGACCTACAGCTGCATTTCGGCCAGATTCTCCATTGATTAAAATTATGTCTGTGTACTCGTCGTTTGTGGAACACACCAGCCATTGTCGGTATGTCGATAACAACAGTAGTGCTACTGTACCAATCCCCAGCCTACTACTGAGCGTTCGAAAACGTGGAATGCTAATCCAAGGGGTTGCATTAGACGGGTAGCGCTGAGGAACATGCAGTGAGCGGCCGTTCGGTTATCTCTTCCTGTTCTGACGTAACCATTCTGCAAGTGGTAATACCCCTGGCGAAATCAGTTATTATTAGGGCCAGGATGTTTATGCAGTAATAGGTTAGAATGCAAACTTACTGAAGCGAATAACAAGTAGAGTCTACCCGGACGACGGTTATGCTATGAGGACTGCATAAACATTAGAGGTTATTTAGTAACAAAATTATTTAGTAGGAAATGTCGACTAGCCCGCTCCAACGTAATGTATTGGGATTAACATAAATTCCAGGGGTCCTAGTAAGCTGTACCACTAATGTTTATGCAAAACTCATAGCATTACCGTCGTGGGGTAGACTCTACTTATTACTCGCTTCAGTAAGTTTGCATTCTAACCTATTACTTCACAAACATCCGGGCCCTAGTTATTATATATCCCATTCCATATTAGTTCATGCGGAACACTTATAAGTAAAATGTATGGGTCATCTGGTATATATTTTAAAACGATAAAACACAAATGTTTTCGTTGTGACTCTCGCCTTAATGTTTCTGATTGAAACGTGTACATATGAGGAGCTGGATCCCAATAGGTTCCAAATCCACTATGACATTTTTTTGTGGAAATAAGAAAGTCGAACTGCTACATTATTGTATTGCTTTTTTTAAATATGATGTAACCCAATCTATATATTAAGGAGTCTACTAAAACAGCTTCGGCAAAACCGTCCGTCCGTTCTACTGGACCTATTTACTTCATTTTAGTTGTATTCTCTCCTGAAGTACCTGCGGTGAATAATGAGACAATGATAGGTCCCTAAGTTCAGCCAACTTGGAGTATTCATTAAATCAAATCACTAAATGATCACTTCAGTAATTGAAGATGAAGGCTTACCCTAAACCGCAATACAGTCTGTACTTTGCAGATTGCTAAGTGATTAACACTTTCATTAATATTCTGATATATGGGCAGTGTCCTGGTGTGATGAACAGGGGCCTTGTTGGAGGACAGGAAGATCGGAAGGGATAGACAAGAAAGAGGGAAGGAAGCGGGCTTGGCCTTAAGATAGGTACCATCCCGGTATTTGTCTGGAAATGGCGGAAAACCACTTCGAGGATGCCTGAGGAGGGAATCGAGCTCCCCTCTACTCAGTTGACCTCCCGAGGCTGAGTTGACTCCCTTCCTGCCCTCGTACCACTTTTAAAGTTCGTGGCAGAGCCGGGAATCGATCCGGGCCCCCGGAAATGGCAGAAAATCACACTAACCACTACATCACAGAGGTGGACCAGCATATCGTTTAGTTATACAGCTATAATAATAATAATAATAATAATTTTATTTTGGTTAATTTTTTGGGGGGGGGGGATTTGTTTTCACTTCAACTATCACTAAAGTAATATTTTACACGTTGATGAATAATTTTACTACCAAACAACAGGCACATCATGATAAACAAATGGTGAAAATTTCAGCTCTCTGAGGAACTGGGTCAAATGTCAGAAAAACTATATTTTTGGAAATGGATTCAAAATTAGGTATATATAAAAACTTACAATGTTGCAGCATAATCAGCCTAAAATACCCCAGCTCTACACTCCTTATGGCGCTATTAATGCTATGACCGTGTATTCAACTTATGAAACGGAGTTTCCTATACAAAACAAAAAACCCGTGTTTCTACCTCAAAGAGTTTTGAAAATATAATTTATTAAAAAAAAGTGTACAATTTTAATAACGAAGGCAGATAACAAGACTGCAACATTACAACAGACCGATAAAAACACACCATTTTGTTCTGAACACTTCACAGATTTTTTGACAAAAACAAAAAGCGAATGTTGACCTCGCCATGGCTGGCTGATTCCCCTTAAAGCACCACCTAGCACAACGCACACTACAGGAGTTCAGGGAAAGATGGAAACGAGACTCGTCAATGAAATGCACAGGCCCGTATGTGATGGGTCGGCCTCAGAACCGAGCCCTCGATACGTAGCAGACTAGTTTTATTCCGCATGTCTGTGTCATTAGCGCCTGTGTGCCCGGGGCAGATTGCATCTCGGACAGGGGGTGGGGGGATATTAACACGGGCCCAATCCCCCGCAGCCATAAGAGCCGAGGACAGTCTTCTTTCTCTAAAAGTGGAGCAGCGGTCCCGTAAACAGCACTGTATCTCCCTGCCAGGACGTTATAGGAAGACGAAGGTCTGTCCACAAAGCAGGGACAAAGCACTTTGGCGCAGGTTGTAGGTCAACTGTACAGTCTGCTGTTAACAACACAGCTGGTTGTTTACCAAGACTGTGACTGTACCGACGGGAGTTCAGGACTGAAATCACCTCAGCTGAATTTTAGGTTCATCTTTTCCCGAAAGCATTTCCCCTCAATTTCTGGAAAGTCATACGGATAACCTCGGCTGTTTTTATCTTTTTCAATTTTGAAAAATATGTCTTAGCAGGCAAAGAAGGGGTTCTCGTACTACGAAAAACGTACAATTGAGCAATTTCCTTAAATGTGTTGAAGGGCCAAAGGGCCCGGAAAGGTCTCAAATTGTGGGTCTTGGATATCTTTATCAAAGTACCAAAAAAAAATCGAAAAACTTATCAGGCCTAAATGCAGTTCCGAATAAACAGCCTAAAATAGGATGTTTCTTTACTCATTTCCACTTTTATTCAAATAACATCCAAATTAACTTATTTACATATGTAATTTGTTTCTTTGTTTAATGCCTTCAGGCGTTTTCTGATTGTTTGAAAATGTCCACACCGAATGTAATTGTAAGGGCTTAAGTGAAACTCTGCATCGACACACATTAGCGCTCGTAGTGGTAGAAAAAGGCAAACTGCTAATCTGATCGACCGGATAACGATGATTAAGTACAGGATTGTAATTTTAGAAATAAGAATATATTGTCATACTTTACTATATTTCATTTACCTAAAATTCGTAGGCCGGCCTCGTGGTGTAGGGGTAGCGTGTCTGCCTCTTACCCAGAGGCCCCGGGTTCGATTCCCGGCCAGGTCAGTGATTTTTACCTGGACCTGAGGGCTGGTTCGAGGTCCACTCAGCCTACGTGATTAGAATTGAGTAGCTATCTGACGGTGAGATAGCGGCCCCGGTCTAGAAAGCCAAGATTAACGGCGAGAGGATTTGTCGTGCTCACCACACGACACCTCGTAATCTGCAGGCCTTCGGGCTGAGCAGCGGTCGCTTTGTAGGCCAAAGCCCTACAAGGGCTGTACTGCCATGGGGTTTGGTTTGGTTTGGTTTGGTTTTAAAATTCGTAGCCCAAATGCCTGGGATGTTTTCAACATTGAGTTGCTTGGCTGAAGGGCTAAAATTGTGGATTTTTAATTTATTCTCTTATAGGTTGTTTTACGAAGCACCGACGCACATAGGTTTTGGGGACGGTGGGATAGGAATGAGCTAGGAGTAGGAAGGAAGCAACCGTGGCATTAATTACGGTACGGCCCCAGCATTTTCCTGGCGTTAAAATGCAAAAACCACAGGAAACAATTCACAAGATTGAAGACAGTGGGGATCGCACCCACTGCCTCCCGCATGCAAGCTCACAACTGCGCGCCCCTAACCGCACGGCCACCTCGCTCGGTCTACTTCTATCCTTTAAAATCTTGTACAAATAGAGAGTCAAAGTTATGAAAGATTAATAATAATAACAATGATAATAATAACAATCAGCAAGCGAGTTGGCCGTGCGGTTAGGTTCTCGCGGCCTTAAGCTTACATTCGGGAGATAGTGGGATCGAACGCCAATGTCGGAAACCGTGAGTATGGATACCCGAGGTTTCCTATTTTTACATCAGGCAAATGCTGAGACTGTACACTATTTAAAGCCTCGGCCGCTTACTTCCCAGCCCTAGGCCTTTTCTGTTCCATCGTCTCCATAAGAATTATCCGTTTCTGTGCGACGTAAGGCAACGTCTAAAAATTTAAAATAAGTAAACCATCAAATAAATAAGTAAATAAATAGTAATAATAGTATTATTAGTAATAATAACAATCAAGTCCGCCTCTGTGGTGTAGTGCTTAGTGTGATTACCTACCGCTCCCGGAGACCCAGGTTCGACTTTCCGGCTCTACCACAAAACTTGACTGAACTGGAACAGAGTCTACTCAGCCTCGAGTGGTCAACTGAGTAGAACGGGTTTGAATCTCACCTCATCCATCCTGCAGGTGGATTTCCGTGATTACCAACTTCTCCTCCAGGCAAATGCCAGGATGGTACTTAACTGAAGGCTACGGCCACTTCCTTCTCTCTTCCCTGCCTTTCCCTCCCCATCTTCCCATCCCCCAGAAGGTCCCTGTTCAGTAAAGCAGGGAGTACGGCTCCATGGCTAAATGGTTAGCGTGATGGCCTTCGGTCACAGGGGCAGGGCCGGGAATTTTAACCATCATTGTTTAATTTCTCTGGCACGGAGGCTGGGTGCATGTGTCATCTTCATCATGATTTCATACTCATCACCACGCGCAGGTCACCTAAGGGAGTCAAATCGAAAGACCTGCACCTGGCGATCCGAACATGTCCTCGGACGCTCCCGGCACTAAAAGCCACACGCCATTTCATTTCATAGCAGGTGTGGCCGCCTGGAAGAGGTACTGGTCCCCTACCATGTTGTATCCCCCAGCAAATGTCTCTCGCTCCAGGACACTGCCCTTGAGGCTGTAGAGGTGGGATCCCTCGTGGAGTCCGACGGAACAAACAACCCTGGACGGTAAATGGAACAAGAAGGAGAGAAAGAATAAGCATGTAAAGTAAGTAAAGTAAGTATTAAAGTAAGTAATATAAGTATATATATCCTAAATTATTAATGTTTATAACTAATTAAACAGAAAGTATAACAAAATCTTATTTGGATAATGATTACCATATATATGTGAATTAAAAAAGCGAGTTTTATTTGTAGGATAAAAGATAAATACCTAAATTGGTACAATTAGTATTAGCAATTCAGTTACACAAGAACTCCCAAACAACTGCTTTGAAAGCATTTCCAATTTGTATAGCACTGATTTTGTTCCATTCAAGAGAAGCGAAAACTGTGTGGTGAACGTGGTAGTTTTGTGGGTTGGCAGTGTAAGAAGGGAAAATACGACCTTTCGTTGAACGGAGGATTCACATTACATCAGAGAAAGAGGATTAGGCTGCATCGCAGAGAGTTTCTCCTTATTACTTTTTGTTTTTACTTCAGGGAAATGGACGACCCCAACAGATACATTTAAATTAATATGAACACTAGAGGCTCGACGGAAATAACCTCACTACTACTGCAGCACTAATTCTCATTTCACAATCATGAGTTTCATTCTTGAGGTAACACTGAAGTTCTCTTCGCTCTGCTGACCACATTCAACCACTGGATGGATTAGCAAACTTTCCGCTCCGCCACAGCTAAGGCGAGAACCTGGCTCGTAGCAGAAACAACACTAGTTCTTATTTCCTGTGCTATGGAGAGAATCGCATTTACATCAGAACAATCCAGGAGCAAACACAGTTGCCTAACATACAGGGTGAGTCACTTAGTTCTGCCCTTCAATAATATTTACCTACTGATCTTAGGTTTTTGCTGAAGATTTCTGAATGTACAAGTAAACCTTGTTCGTACTGGCTCTGACTTTTTCAAAAGAATTATCCTAAACGTCTGTTGACCACACCGGTATAGGACCGGCAACTTACCGCAGAAGGCACAAACAGGTTATTAAATACACTTCACAATCGGCCCTTCAGGGAGAAATCTATTGAATATTTGGTTATTCCACTTAGGCCCGGTTTCACATTTTGAGTTTAAGCCGAAGCTTTAGTAAGCCACGCACGCCGCTTAAGCAAGGCTTACCCTTTGGCTTAAACACTACGAGTTTCACAGTAGGGGGACCATGTGCAGCTTTACTAAGCTGAACATCTCCGAAGTTGGTAATGCTTGCGCATGCGCAATGATTCAATTCTCATTTTTGTTTACATACGTAGCCTATGATTGATGGACTTGTAGGTTATACATCGTTTATCAGCCAAGATAATTTAGAAAAATGAACGGAAAATGTGATTCCAATAATAGTAACAAAAATAAAGTTTAAAAAAGGTCACTCGCCCGTCCTGCTGACACGTATTACCACTACAGTCTAAAATAGTCATAACTTCTGAACCATTCATGCAAATAATGTCCTGACAAGGTTATTGTAATCCTTATAAAATACTGGAGGAGGTCAAACAATTTATTTCGATGAGGAATTCGAGGATAATATCGAAATATTTATTTAATATTAAGGAGTTATATTTTTATCGCTGAGTATAGCATAAAATCGCTTCTAGAGGGCAAACGGTTGGAAATAGGTATATACCATAGCGGACTTTTTTGTAGAGGTTTCTATGCTCTACAATTCGTACGCTTACACTTGGGGTCTATCGTTGATGGTTCACGCAGCGTAAGCCAAGAAAGCAAGTGACCGACCGACATTTTTGTCTCTTTTACTGTATATCGGAACACAGAAACTTATTTCACGAGCCTCGAAATATATTCAGTAATATAAGTTATTTAATGTTATTGGTTTTACGTCCCACTAACTATGAATTTGAGCACCTTCACCACAGGACTGAGACAGGATCGAACCTGCCAAGTTGGGCTATAAGAAGGCCAGCGCTCTACCATCTGAACTGAATCCTTAGCTTAAACCTCAGTTTCATACAGCTTAAGCCAGTCACAGATAAGCTCGGCTTACCACTTGCACTCCCCACTGTGAAACCGGGCCTTACACGTACACTGCTTAGTCCCGTTTAGTCATACGTGCAGCAGCCTTGGTTTCACACGGTCCTAGATTCGATTCCCAATAGGATCGGGTGTTTTAGCTGTTTCTCATTAATTGTTCTGGCCGGAGGACTGCGTTTATGCTTACTACACTATCTACTTCTACAGAGGCACGTAATGGTGAACACGTATTTTTGCATAAAGGTTGGCACCAGAAAGGGCATCCGATAATAAAACTGAGCCAAATCATAATTTATTGCCGACCACAGACTAATCTGCCAGACGTGCAGGTCGACTATAGGGCGTCAAATCGAAATACCTGTACTAGCCCTCCTCGGAGGTCACAAAGTAATCGCCTTCGCGAAAATCAAATGATTCGATAAAATGTGTGACACGAAGTCACCTAGTAACCGTGCAGGCTGTGATGTGAAGTACGGATGGATGGCCATGACATGGTACAGTTCTCAAGGTACTATTGCTAGGTAACATTGCGTCACACTATTTCTTCACATAAATTATCTCAAGACCCTCAGTTTTAAGACATATTTATGTATAAAATAAACCATTATATATTTTTACGATGGCTATGTGCTATTTGCTAACTAGACATTTTACATTAAAACTGATTTTAAATCTAAACTTAGCAATATATTTAGCACCAGATACGAGGACTGGGTTGACTCCTATGGGCAAAGAACAAACCTCTGTGTACGACACAGTGCAAAGGCTACTCATTGTAGACGATATTACCTTCACTACAACAAGGAACTTTATGACCTATGAAATGATGTTTTACGTTCTTCTTCTCCTAATAGTATCGAGCTCAGTACCTCGAGGACCGAGGGTCATTGCTCTGTGAATTCAGACTTTGAGGTGGACACTGGTGTCATTCGGCACATCGAGTGGTTGAAAGGTTTAACAACACTTGTTGGTTATTTCCAAATTCCTTTTCCACCATAAGATTCTCTCCCTTTAATAAAATATTTATTCGTACGGGATGCCGAATTATTGTGAAAGAATTTCAATTAGTAACATCAACATAGTTTACAGGTGTAGTCTGTATTCTACCAAAACTCGCGCACTTATTGCCGCCAGATTAAATATCATAAATTCCCTTCCTTTTTTGATTCATTTTCATCGTACAGACAGCATTATTCATTACCAAGAGCACTTCTTCTTGCAGAACCTGCTCATTAGTGTGGTGTATATTATTAAAATAGTCGTACTGAGTGCAGAATTACGTTCCATGACAGAATATAGCTGCCTAGGCAAATCATAGTGTCATAGTAAAAATGTATTTCGCTGATTGACCTTAAATTAACACTCAGGCAGCGAGTAAGAACTATTAATATTATTCATTACTATGAGGCCTGCTAGGGAGCACGTGTCAATTTCAATCCTTCCTTTCTTGTTGTTTCCACTATTCTTTCATCATTGCACTGCGCTTTATTCTTCCTTCATCAGACCATATTGAACCGGGTTTCCTTTTCATTCTCCCATTCAATTCTTAAAACTTAAAGTCTCCATCTATAGCTTTCTCTTCTCTTATTTTCTTTCTAAATCTTTCTTGACCTCTGCTATCCAGCTCGTTGTTGACCGTTTCCGTGTTTTCCCATTTTCATATCAGGCAAATACTGGGGCTGTACCTTAATTAAGACCACGGCCGCTTCCTTCCCATTATTAGGCCTTTCCTATCCCATCGTCACCATGAGACCTATCCGTATCGGTGCGACGTAAAACAAATAGCGTTGTTGACTTTCTCTCCCAAAGGTTCTTGAATATCTGTTTTGTCAATGTATTATCATCCATTCCATAGATATTTCCAAAAAATAGCAATGTCTTTTCCTTATTGGTTCTTTTATTCCCACGTTTTGATGTATTTATTATTAATTAATTAATTTATTTATTTATTTAGGGTAATTTCAACCTCCTGTGCGTTACGATCACACAGCTTCCTTGACTGTCGGTGTTCTTTCTTTTTACGCCAATACTCCTTCATTCTCTGGCTCACTTTTGCTCGTTCCTCGTCCGAGAACACCCTTCTTTTCCTTCTGAGTTTCTCTATGAACAGATCCGTCATCTCAGCAATTTTCCCTCTGAACACTGTTCTGTATGTAACATTTCCCTCTTATGTGTCACATTTTTAAGATCCTGATGAACTTCTTTCAGCCATGGTAGTTGGGTCCTTCTTCTTTCCTGGAAGATGAGAATCTTATTTGCTAGACGTTCCGGTCCCATTCTCCTCAGGTGTCCATAGAAAGTCAGTCGCCTTTTTTCTTATAGAGGTTGAAATGTTTTCACAATTTCCAATCACTTGTCATTTGATCTCAAACGTAAGGTAAACCCATTTCGTGTTGCTTCTTTGGGTGCCAGAATTTTCCTCAGAAATTTACGCTCTTTCTTTTCTATTTCGGCAATCCCCTTTCTGGCAATTGTCTCTGCTGTATAGACGCATTCAGGTTTCACCACGGTATTATAGTGCCTGAGTTTGGCTTTACAGGATAGGGATTATGACTTGCAGGTTTTCTGGCATAGTCTGAATGCAATCTCCATCTTCTTTGCTCTTTCTTCGATAGTGGGATTCTCGTTGTTGTTAGGAGTCTGAATCTCCCCTAAATATTTGAATTTGTAGACTCTCTTTATGTCACCATACTAGGCCTTCATTGTCCAAGTTGGTTCTTTGGGATCCATGTACATGTACTTAGTATTCTGAAAGGTTATTTGAAGTCCTTCCGTTTCTGCTGCTTCTAGAAAAACTTCTATCTGTGTAGTGGCAGTCTCTACATTTTCAGCAAAGAACACTAAGTCATCTGCAAATGCAAGACATTCAAATGTAAGTCCAAACATTTTGTGTCCGATCTTGATTCCATTCGGGATTCTTTTCTGACTCATTTCTTTCCGCCATTCACTTATCACCTTCTCCAAGACACAGTGGAAGGGGACTGGGGACAGGCCATCTTTTTGCCTCACACCTGTCCTGATTTCAAACAGTTCTGATAGCTCTCCAACGAATTTTACTTGTGGCCGGGTGTTTGTTAATGTCTGTTGTATTATATTAGTGGTTTTGTCATCAATTCCAAATTATTTTAGCACTTTTATTAATGTGTCCTATCGACAAAGTCATATGCGTTTTTGAAATCTAAAAGTTTCATTATTACTACCTTGTCTGCTACTAAAGTTTTAGTTTTGTTTAAAGTTTTGATGGTAAATATCTGCTCCGCACAGGACCGTCCTTTCCTGAATCCTGCCTGGTCTTCCCCCAGCTCTTGATCCATGTGATTGTCTATTCTATTCTGGAGCGCTTTAGGCAATATTCTGCATGGGACTGACATGAGTGATATGCCTCTATAGTTGTTAACATTAGTTTTGTCTCCTTGTTTATGCAATGGGTGAGTTATAGCATCCTTCCATTAATCCGGTATATTTTGAGTTCCACAAATCTTTCGGAAGAGTCTTGCTAACTGTTCTAATACTCTGTCCCGTGAGTATTTTAGAAGTTCCGACACGATTGAATCTTTACCGAATGTTTTGAGGTTCTTAAACGATTTCTTTTATTTCCTCTTTGTCTGGTGGGGCTGAGTCGGAAGATTGGATTGGGATTCATGGAAGGACATCCCTTTCTTTTGAGGTTCACAGTTCAGTAATGCTTTAAACTATTTGGCCAAATGTTCACAATTTTATTTGTTGTTCAGAATCAACTTGCCGGAATCGTTCTTGAAGCAGATATTGGGTGGATAATAATTTTAAAGTTTAGATTTAAGGTACTTATAGAAGTTTCCTGTATTGTTCTTCTTAAATTTTTCTTCAATATCCCTTAATTGGTCTGTATCTAATTTTCGTTTGGCGTTTCTAAAAACTTTGGCCGTCAATTTCCTTTGAGCTCTGAACCCATAAGAATTCTCTTTGCTGGACTTCCATATATTCCATGCCTCAGGAGGTTTTTTCAGAGCAGCCTCTCACTCATCATTCCACCATGGATGCCTTTTCGTTTTAGCGAGAAATATTGTGTTTTGAAGCCTCTTGGATTTTTCGAGTCATTTCATCCCATTTATATGTGTTCAATAAATTCAGTTCTTTCTCGTATTTTTCTATTATACCTTGGTTTATTTTCAGTTCTTCAATTCTGTATTTTTGTATCCTGAAAGTTTTCTTCTTGGTGTTGTTAGGACTGAATTTCATTTTAATATTTGTCAGATAGTGGTCTGAATCGAAGTTTGCTCATCGTTGTACTATAACATTCATTATTTCTCTGAGGTTATTAGTTGAAACTTGGTCAATTTGGAACTCTCCTAGCGTAGGGTTGGGTGACCGCAATGTCTTCATCTGCTTTGGGGTCCTCTTAAATAATGTGACCATATTTTCTCAAGCTGAAAACGGGACACTTAACAACTGATTTTAAAAAAGTATTATTTGGTCTATAAGTTAAAGCAAATAGAAAACTATAAGCCTATTTATCTATTTATTATAAACATAAGGCAAAATTATTACAATAGGCCTAAGGAATACAGATCATTTAAAGCATTACAATTACTATAAAAATCGCATACATTTTACATCATGTTATACAGTTAGCCTAGAGGGCATATTTTTCTGAAGAATGGATTTTCTTCAGAAGTTTCTCATTTTGCTCAAAGCAACTGTATTTTAGATTGACTTTGGTAAGCAACAATGCTTTCAGCGTTCCAAATTTAATTGGGTTTCTTCTGATGTCCATATTTTGTTCATACTTGCGAAACCTCTCTCTACAGGTGCATTCGTACCTGGCAAGAATAACCCAAATTCTACAACCTTAGAAAAAGTACTGAATGATAGTTTTTGAGAAGATAAATACTGAAATATTTCTACTCATCTCAGATGGGCTTCTTTTCCTTCATTATTCCATTGAGTGATTTTGTCTGCAGTAGCAAATTGCTTAACATAAACAAATTCACTGAAAATAGCATTATCATCAACATTTGATTCTCCAGATACAATTTTAATTTCAACATCATTCCATTTCAGGACATTGTTAAGAGGGATCCGTTCAAATTTCTTATATACTTCAAATCTGTCAGTCCAAACTTTTAAGTACTGAATACATGAATCATAGAAACTATTAGCAATTTTTTGGAAATCCTCTACTTTCACCTTACCCTCATCTTATAGTTCATGCAAAGCACATTTTACAACATCTGGGATAAAATTGTTCTCCTTTTTCTGAGTCATATTTACTTTCAACATAGAAAGTGCCATGGCTACTTCAACTCCTATTGTTAACTCACCTTCTACCTGGAGAACTGTCTGGTGGAAAGTTGTAGCTTGGTTGTGCAGAAAAAGAAGAACAATTTTCGCCAATGGGTTTTCAAAAATCTCTCATTATCATTGGACATTTTTCCTGACTCAGAAAATATGACCTCAGTCCTTCAAAAATTGCAAGAACTCTTCCAAGTGCTGGCATCAACGCTAGCCACCTGTTGTTACTATAACCTAACAATTTCCTATACTCAATCTCAGAAAAATTGCAGAAATCCTTTAGTTATTCTACTCTAATAGTGTATGAGTGAAAATGGTTATATATTTTGTGAATAACAAGTTCTGCATCGATAGGTAAACAATCAGCAGCAGTTGTGTTGTGCGCTACATGCGCTGCACATTCAACGCCAAGGATTTCACGATGTAATAACATCCTAAGTTTGTGGAAAATATTTCTGGATCCCTTACGTGCTGCCCCACCAAAATTACTATTAGTATTGTCACCACAGAATGCAATTATCTTGTTGTTAATATTGTTTTCTGCAAACACGTCAATCGGATAATCGTTAACAATATCTGCTGTTTCGCCAGGACGTTCATCAATTTCCAAAATTCGAACACGGACACACTGTATAACAGGGAAAATATTTTTCTCCCCATGATTAGAAGCATCTGTAAACAATGTAACAAACCTGACTTCATTCAATTCCTTCTGCAATATTTCATAAGAATGAGGAGCAAGTACGTTCACAACGATGGCTTCACACTTCGTACGACCGCAAGAGAATTTCTGTTCAAACCAATTTCTTATTAGTTTCGAAGCACAGTCATTTGAGCGAAAGCTATGATATTCTTCAACCATGTAGTAAGTCCAGGCTCCTTCAATTACAGCCAAGTGCAGTTCACAGTCTGTTGCTGAAGTTGGCCAAAAAATAAGTTATACTTTTGGATGACGATGCCGCAATTTCTGCGTTTTTATGCTTCCTTGATTTTAGATGATCAATGTCGCTTTTCCCTCCATGGGACACAGAGAATTCGGTGTTACAAATGGTGCAACGAACATCACAATCCCAATCGGTCAGTGTTTTCTTTATGAACGTGTACCTACCATAGAAAATAAGTATTTGTTGATCTATACATAATTACTGGGAGTTGAATTGCATTAAATTCGCTATAAATTCTAAGTTAATAAGGCACTTACCTTTCTTGCAATGCAGTAGTGAACGTACATTTTCGTTTCGGCATCTTTAATCCTACATCATACGACACTCCAACTGCTGTTGTTGAGAGAATTAACCAGGGACTCGCTTCAAGCAAGGAAAACAAGTGCAGGCAGAGTAGCAGGGTTGCCATATTTGTTGTTGCCCGTAACGAATATTATCACAGCCTCCTATATTCCCTCTTTACTCTTAGCTAGCTTGCCACACACGAATTGCAATATCTATAATAATTTAAAATATTACGTTGACGAAAACAGAGACTAAAATTAAAATTCATTTCTAACAAAACGGGACTAAGAGGCGTCTCGACAAAATCTGTCTGGACACCGGGAACACAGGTTGGAAAACGGTACTGTCCCATTCAAAACGGGACGTCTGGTCACTTTATCTTAAACTGTGTGGACATTATTTTCATATTGAAAGATTCACACATATCTGTCAACCTTTCACCGTTTTGGTTAGTCCCGTGGTGAGCTGGGTACTTACCTACCACCTTTCTGTACTTCTTTTCATTCCCTAGATGAGCATTAAAGTCCCCCATTAGAATATTGATGTGCCTGTCTGGAGTTCTGAATATTTCTTCTTCAAGTTGAGACCAGAACTCGTTTACCTTCTGGGGATTATTTTTGTTGTTATCATTAATAGGGGTACGATGGATTCTACTACTGAGATGTGAACAAATAAGGCTGTACCAAGTATTGCCATCGTGTTCTTGGCAGGTTTTTCCCTTTAGTATCCTGATGTTACCTGCTACTGCGATTTCTTTTGATATGTACCTTGTTTTCTGGATGGCTAGTCGTTTTATCTGATATTTATCAAGTACTTTTATTAGTTCCATCTGTTTACTTGTGTTCAGAAGAGTGTTTACATTGATTGATCCAAAGAAGTGTTCCTGTTTCGTCTCAGCTTGCGGGGTGATAGACACTCCGACTGATCCAAACATGATGGGTCAGGCCCCACCAGAATTCTGTTCCCTAAGACCAACGAGTTGGCTCCGGATTTTACCGGCTAGAGTATTAATTTTGAAATGTTTTGCATCCATCATGATACTTGTGTGCGATTATCAAAGACAAACAGAAGGCCTACAGGAAGTGCTTATGTAGTAAGAAAAATGAGGATAAAATAAAATACCACAGAAAGCGAGCAATTCCAAAGAGATAAGTGCGCAAATACCATAGGAGGAACTAGGAAGAATTTGTATCCCATTTAGAAAATGACATAACCAGACCTCAACCACGGACTTACAAAATTTTGAAAAATGTAAATAGGGAAACTAAATACACACCCAGAATCAACACGATCACAAATTACTTTTAACATTTAAGGTCACAGAATGTCTCACCTAATCAGACACTTCGCTCAGACAATCCACACATAGAACGTACTACCATGACAGAACTAGATGCAGTCCTGAAAACACTACAGTGCATTAAAACACCCGGGAAAGATGACTTAAATATTGAGTTATTCAAACATTCATGCGAATCTTTCCAAGAAAGATTCACGCAGTTCGCCTATCCTAATTCTCTGAGTTATGTTTTGTAGAAATATAGCCACCCATTCAGTCACTCTTTTGTCAAGTCCAATTGCACTCATTTTTGCCAGTATTCTCCCATGATCCACCCTATCAGTGCCTTAGATAGTTCAATCGCGATACAGTCCATATGATCTTCTGAATCCAGGATATCTGCTATATCTAGATGAAATCCTACAAGTTGAACTTCAGTGGAATAACCTTTCCTAAAACCGAATTGCCTTCTATCGAACCACTTATTAATCTCACAAACATGTCTAATATAATCAGAAAGAATGCCTTCCCAAAGCTTACATACAATGCATGTCAAACTTACTGGCCTGTAATTTTCAGCTTTATGTCTATCACCCTTCCCTTTATACACAGGGCTTACTATAGCAAATATCCATTTATATGGTATAGATCCTTCATGCAAACAATAATCAAGAAAGTAATTCAGATATGGTACCATATACCAACCCATTGTCCTTAATATATCCTCCGAAACCTTATCAATTCCAGCTGCTTTTCTAGTTTTCAAATTTTGTATTTTACTGTAAGTGTAATTATTATAATGGGTAAACTTTAATACTTCTTTAGTATTAGTCTCCTCGTCTGTGTGGATATTATCCTTGTAACCAACAATCTTTACATACTGCCCGTTTGAAGATCCTCGCAAACACACTCCTCTTGTATGTTTCCCGCAATGTCCGTCTTGGAACCTATTTCTGCCTTAAAGTACCTATACCCTCCTGAGGCCTGGTATCCTTTTAAAAGGACACGGTTTAAAAATGGAATATCCCGTAAAAGAAATATTTTAAAAATAAAATAAATGAAAATTGACCTTTTGTTTGTGTACCATTTGTTTTGGGAATTCATTTACCTTGTGTGATATGCTTCTCACTTCACTGTCTCCCACCAAGACACCGTTAAAGAAGTATACACTTTTATGACATTTGACCAAAAGAGAAATGTTCTGGGCATCAGGAGGATACATACTCTTCCATTTTTCAATAAAATTTGTGTGACTGCCAATTATGCTTGCCGTCATGTTATCCTTACCTGACTTCTTTGATAGATTCAATTTTCTAGTAAGTTCCTTCAATTTCTCCTTACTTCCAAAACCATTTCTAACTCTATTTCTTTCCAACCTGCACCTCCTTCTTAGTCTCTTTACTTCTCTGTAGATGTCGTTGAGGTCTTCAGTCGTAACCCTGAGCTGGGACCCTTACCAGATGCTACACACTGGGTCAGTGTGCTCTGGGGCGCCACTCCCTGGGTAGGACTGCCTCCAAAGAGGGTCCCTACCTGCTACCCACCTTAGTATTATTATTATTATTTTGTACAGGCCGAGTAAGGACCACGATATTCAACTATTGCGTTTGGGTTGGGCGTTGATGTTTGCCCAGGAACTGCGCATCTCCTGGCTGTGTTGTTCCTCCCTCTCCTTTGTCGAGAGGGTATCTGCCTTGTCCTGAAACCTAGCTTCTTTTAAGCATCTTCCTGAGAGATGTCCTGTCTTTTAAGTCTCTTTCTGTTCCTCCCAGTTCATGCAGATCTTTGCTTACTTCCATCAACAATGGTGACTTGGGTTTCTTCTTTTGACAGTAAACGAAAAGCTGATTGATGCATCCCGTAGGCGTGTCCACACAAAGATTTCTTTTCCTACTGACAATACGTTGAATGAACTTCAGTAAATCATATCTGATATGTTTTATAAATAATATTTATAAAATAAATAGAATTGAACTGTCTGTTTGTAATGTCAAAATAACAGCATTTTACTAAGTTTATGTTAGAGTATATACGGTACTTATATATAAAAACCTATATTTACAATATATTTATGTCTGTCTGTCCGTCTGTTTGTTTGTTCCGGCTAATATCCGAAACAGTTGGACCGATTTAGATGGGACTTTCACTGGCAGACAGCTGATGATATATGGAGTAACTTAGGCTACTTTAAAATTTTCTGTCTCTCTGTTTGTCTGTTTGTTCCGGCTAATATCCGAAACGGTTGGACCTATTTAGACTGGACTTTCACTGGCAGATAGCTGATGGTATGGGGAGTAACTTAGGCTACTTTAAAATTTTCTGTCTCGCTGTTTGTCTGTTTGTTCCGGCTAATATCCAAAACGGTTGGACCCATTTAGACTGGACTTTCACTGGCAGATAGCTGATGGTATGGGGAGTAACTTAGGCTACTTTAAAATTTTCAAAACAATTAAAGGGGGCGACGGGGTACATATAATAGTAATAGGTAAAATATCAAATTTGTCGTACAGGGACGAGGTAAAGCTCGTTTTAAGTCCCATGATGCAAATAACAAAACTCGTAAGCCCCACGGGCCCAACAATCATGTTTAAGCCCCTAAAACCAACCGTTATGGGGATATTGGCACCACTCCACTCCTGCTCTCTGAATCCGATAAAGGAACGACCAACCGTAACCATGGCAACATCAGCTCAAGGATTCTACAGCAGCGAGATTTTCTACCCAAAACTGGTACACATTTGTATTAGTTACGAAAACAAGTACATTCAACAATATTTATATTTGTGGTACTATCCGGTAGTATACTTACACTATAATTTAAAACATCACGAATAATTTCTACTTACTTAAGTGAGTACACCATTGATATAAATAGCTAATGAAGTCAGTCACACCGATCGTATGAGTAACTAAAGCCAGTTTCTGATAACACGTACGAAGAACGGGTACTTAGTTGCTTTATAAAGCCATTACAAGGCTTTTCAATGATCGTATTTGCCCGAAAAAATTTAATATTGGATACGAACTCCCTCTCTCGTGTTGTAAAACCAAAACTACACCCACGATCCTATGATTTTTCCATTTAGAGGAGATAAAGTATGAGCGCGAACATTTTCTTCCTTCCGACATCATTTCACTTTCGAAAGTGCTATTGTTCCTGTCATACTCGCCGTACTTAGTTTCAAGCTCCAACAAATTAGACTGCTGACAAAGTGAAACCTGAAACTGCCTCATTAGCTTTCTCAGTACGCCTGTTCCTTGACGACCGGGTTTCCTGTGGCAATTGATGACGGCGCAAACTCGCTTGGGACTGAGGGCTCAGCATACAACATGGATCATGGGAAATTTGTGAACTTGGTGGTCGACAGACCGAACAGAATTAGCTGGTCTACAGGTGTGAGGACAGTGACGGTGACAGTGACAACACACACAGAGACGAGTGGTTAGTGTCACTCTGTCAAACTCTCGGAGAGATACCAACAGTAATTTGAGGGCTCAACGCGAAACATGCGCAACTACAAATCTCAAATTGTTCAGGAGATAAAAAATAACTAAATATCTGATAGTCAACATGTGAATCAACAACAAGTATATGATTTGTTAAGAACCAAAACATGACTTTAAACTAAGAGAATATTAGTTTTAAGACATATTTCTTTGAACATAATAAAAGTTATACATAAGCTGTGTGTGAATTTGTATATGAAGATGATGGATTTAGAATGTTGTAGTATTTCTTTGAATATTTTCTTTCCATGGAATTGCTTGCTCTACTCTTCTTGTTGTAGTTATGGTTGTTTGAAAATTACGTTTTAACTTTACTTTATCATCGCTTGTAATGTTAAGCTTAACATCACAACACCGTCATATACAATTTCACACGTTCCCTCAGTATTTCAAAATTTTGCACTACGACTTACAGAGGATTGAACGGTCCAATTACTAATTGTTACCTTAGCATCTAAATACAGCACGTTCATATACCATTTCACACATACCTTAAATAATTCAGATGCCTTAATACTACAATTTACAGTACAGTGGGTTGAACTTTGCATTAAAATACCCAGTGTGTCAGGGTGGCATCTGAAATTCGCCGTGCTTCGTGATTGAACACCCGCGGAGTGAGGTCGGAGTGAATATGTTCATGAAGAACGTAGTACAATGTATTGCTAGTTGACCATAAATCAACCTTCAACGGCGTGAATCTTCTATGTGAAGCATCACATAGAAATCCACACACAATTTACAGAGCACTGGAGTTATTCTTGAATCATATTACATTTTTGGGAAAGTCTCTAATTCAGCTGCAGATAATGCACTCCAATCATCAATTGTCCAATTTGGGGACGAATATTTACCACAGTTAGTTTTCTGCGATCTACTGTTTACTTTATGCGTACGATCTATCCTACTTATATGTTAGGGCTTTTCTATTACCACAAGATTTCATGCGTATTGTTTCATGGACTCCAAAATTTGCAGATACATCCGTGAGGATGTTAACACATTCACTTCCACCTCCGAGCTCAGTTAAATGTACGTCACAAGACACAGTAGAGCAGTTTGCAGGCAGATGGATGTTTCACTACAGTTTGGGCTATTTTATCGCATTGTGTCGTCTACATGAACACGAGCCTGAAGTGCGGGGTTGGAATCCAAATGCCACCGAGTGATATAACGAATAGTCATGGCAGGAAAAGAATCCCACTAGATCATCTTGTGAACGTATTTTCAAACTATTAGGGATTTTAGCATAGCAGTGACAATAAGTTAAATCCGTGTGTTCCATGTTACCCAGTGAGTCAGGGTGGCATCTAAAAATCGCTGGGCTCCGTGAGTAAACACTCGCGGAGGGAGGTCGGAGTGAAGGACGTGGTACATTGCACTGCTACTTGTCCATAAATCCATCTTCAACGGTGTGAATATTCTTGAAAGACGCTTCTCCTTAATAATTCTCATTATAAATGAACTGCATGACTCGAGACTTGATTATTATACGTACGTAAAGCAGTTTTACTCTGAAATAGGGTTGCCATATCCTGGAACGAAACAACCACGGGTTAGGATCCTGTAAAGTTTAAAGACAGGGGAAATTCATATCCAGTGGTTTATTTCACACTGGCTTGAACTTTCTACTTAGAAAATCCGTTTTTGGGACAATGTTGTCATAGTACGGCATACATGTTAAGTTTTCAACTGTGAGCTTATTAGCTGCGTTATGTGCAACTAGTACTATACCACTCTTAATAATTCAACGTAATCAACATTGCTGGACGTGTATTGGTGCCATTTCTCTCTAACACTATTGCTACTAAAGTTGCACAGTTCATTTGGTAGCAAGTTCTTAAAGCACTTATTTCATAGAAAAGTACCGAGTCAACAATAATATATTGACACCCTTTAGAAATACCGCACATTGTTTCCACTGCTCTCCAGTCTGGCTGTTTTTCAAGAGTTACCAGTGAAATATAAACAAGAACTCAGTGCTGTCAATTTGAAAACCTTTTTCAGCTAGGACACGTTAGAAGACAGACATGGTAGCAAACATACTCATACCTAAAACAAAACAAACACAAACTGTGGAAAATTTGCGAAATTTATAACTGGTTCAACAGAAGGCAGTTCGGGTTTAGGAAAGGTTATTCCATTGAAGCTCATCCTGTAGGATTCCAGCAAGGTATAGCACATATCTGGATTCAGGACGTCAAATGGACTGTATCGCGATTGACCTGTCTAAGGTATTTGATAGGGTACATCATGGGAGACTACTGTAAAAATGATTGTAATTGGACTACACTACAGATTGACTGAGTGGCTGGGTATATTTCTAGAAAATGTATCTCAGATAATTAGAGTAGGTGAAGCTTCATCGGACCCTGTAATAATTAAGAAAGCAATTCCTCAATGCAGTGTTATTGGAGCTGTATATTTTCTTGTATAAGGTACACCGCCGTAAGTGTAAATTCGGGGTAAGTGGAAACCATGCCCGTCTTCACAATAATAATAAACTAAGAGGCACTACTTGTAAGAATTCCATCTTGATACTTTTGATAACATGCGTGAATCGCTACGTACTCAAAACTCTCGCCAGTAAAGCTGTAATACGCTACTCTTCGGATGTGCATCATATCTGCTCCTAGTCTGACTTAGTGTGACAAATGATTTTACGATTGCTACACCAAGAAATGTATATTATGTTAAGGTTAAATCAGTAAGTATGATAAATAAAATCCTAACATGCCGAAGAAGTGCGGAAGGTGCAATTTTGTTGCTACGAATGAAATCAATATAGGTTCCTCTTGCCCCATATCAAATTGTCACTGATGTAAGTGCAACCCATTAGGCTCCACTCGTCCCATCAAGCTACTAATCAAACCATTTGTTTCAGAAATGGTGCGTACTTATGTTCGTAAAACTCAACCTCAATCATACTCTAAGGATGATTTTAAGATTGCTGTGAACTTAATTAAAAGTTGACATTTAACATTATATAGGGCTGCAAAAAATACCTAAACCAACATTATTTAAACATTTCAAAGGACAAGTAGGTGTTAAAAGTGTGACTATGGGTGGACCTACTGCTATCTCTTATGAAGAAGAGAAGATAATTGCTTACGGTATCAAAACGACGGAGAAGTGGGGTTTTGGACTCCCAAAAAGAGAAGTATTAGACACTATGAAAATGAAAATGGTATTGAGACTCCCAGACAAAACATGATAAACAAGTGAACAAACAGAAAAATTAGCAGTGAATCATGAGCCAATCAGTGATGAAGATAATGCTGAGGAATGCACAAATGACATGGACGATTTTGGACTGGACGCCGAGATGAAATATGATATATAACCTAATTTCATAAATATCATGCAGATAGGTATATCTTGAAAAATTTTGTCACATTAAAAAATTCAAAATGTATGTTAGAGAGCTGATGGAAAAGGAACTATGTCTGGAAGTAAAATTTGCTCGAAGAATTCGCTCAACATAAACATTGCATTGGCTCAGCATTGAGTACAAGAGTATAAGTCAACCTGAGGAAGTTCTTCAATATCTGCCACCTCCAGGATTTGTGAAGCGAGGCACATTCAAATCTTATATCTCATTTGATTCCTATAATGTAGGTTAAATATATGAAATGTATGAAAATTAAGGAGAAATTACATTTGAATGATTTCCACTTACTCCAATGATATAAATGTGAAAAACTTAACAAATGAACATACCTTGGGTTCCACATACTTCAATCATCGAGGAAAGCGTAAACGCCGACCATGATTCATGTTCTGCTTTGCAGAATTGTAACCTTTAAAATATGTTTGCAGTATAATTCATCCGAACTTAGAGCATCTATTTCTGAACCAGAATATAAAATGTTAATAAAATTGAATATTAGTTCAACGCACACTAGCAATTAGAATGTCAGCTATATAAAAATCCTGTTCCGTTTATCCCGGTATACCCTACATAAATGATATGAGAAAAAACTGGAATCAGAGATAAGGGATTTTTTGTGGATGATGTTATTCTGCATAGATAAAAAATAAGTTAAAGCATTGCGGGAAACTGAAAAATGGCCTCGATAATGTTGTGAGATGGACAGTAGACAATGGTATGATGATAAACAGGGTTATAAGTAAGGTTGTGAGTTTCATAAATAGGAAAAGTCCCATCAGTTTTAATTACTGTGTTGATGGGGTGAAAGTTCCTTTTGGGGACCAATGTCAATACCTAGGTGTTTACATAAGGAAAGATCATCATTGAAGAAATCACATAAATGGGATCACAAAAAGGGTGCACATCTCTCCACATGATTATGAGGGAATTTGGTGGTTGTACTGTAGTAAGTATGTAAAGGAGAGTGCATATAAGTCTCTTCAAGACTCTGACTAGAGTATGGTTCCAGTGTATAGGACCCTCAGCAGAATATTAATTCATTCAAGAACTGGATAAATTCCAGAGAAAAGAAGATTGATTACTTCTGTGTGATTTCCGACAAAATGTTTGCGTTAAAAACGTTGCAAAGTTTGAGCTGGGAAGACTTGGGAGAAAGGAGACGAGTAACTCTACTAACTGGTATGTTCCGAGTTGTCAGTGGAGATATGGCGTGGAATGACATTAGCAGGCGAATAAGTTTTAGTGGTCTTTTTAAAAGTAGGAAAGATCACAATATGAAGATAAATCTGTAATTCATTCGCTTATAGGAAGGGGAGTTAGGGATTGGAATAACTTACAAAGGGAGATGTTCAATAAATTTCCAAATGCTTTGCAATCATTTAGGAAAAGGCTAGAAAAACAACAGGTAGAGAATCTGTCAGATGGTGTAGTGGTGATTATTAAGATTAAGTACAACTGGGCAACCATCCTCTATATAACACTAATCAGAGAGAAAAAAATGGAATGGGCCCGACACTTCGAGAAATGAAGGTATCCGCCAAAGGAAGACAAGGGCAACGGAGGGCGAGAAAATGAAAGACTCCCTCGGCCTCCATATCTAATACTGTCGGGGTCAGAAAAGAACAAGAGTTGACTAGGTGAGATCGGATAGGATAGATGAAAGTGAGGAGCCAGGCACAAATAAGTGGAAGCAATTCCAGGACTCAGCTAAGTGCCCCGCGGTCGCCAACCCGCGCTCCAAAATTCAGGGCCCACCCATACCCACCCACAGTGGGAGGGAATCTGTCAGCTGGGCGACTGCCCTAAATGCAGATCAATGTTAATTGATATAACTAGAAGGCTATATGACCGTAGGTTGTTGCATTCCCATGTATTGACTGTTAGGCACCAAAATGAATGACGTAGCTGTTAGGGCCCTTTTAAACAACAATGAACATCAATCAAATTAAATAATAGAGTCCAGCATTAATAAGTTAAAATGCAAACTTAGTGAAGTGAGTAAGGAGTATAATCCAGCTCGACAAACAGATCTCCCGTGAATTTTGTATAAACATTTGGGTCTCTGCCTCTTAGAACCCCTAAAATATGTGTTACTCTCGGTACATTACTGAGGAAAGTTCTAGACGACCACTCCTACTGGACACATAAGTTTGCATTCTAATCTATTATTGTCCAAATATCCGAGCTCATTATTGTCTAAATATCCGGGCTCATTATAGTCTAAATATCCGGGCTCATCATTGTCTAAATATTCGAGCTCATTATTGTCTAAATATCCGAACTCATTATTGTCTAAATATCCGGGCTCATTATTGTCTAAATATCCGGGCTCATTATTGTCTAAATATCCGAGCTCATTATTGTCTAAATATCCGAGCTCATTATTGTCTAAATATATTTAAAAAATGTCGGGAGACTGTCTCTACTCTAACGGCTCTAGTGTTTCCAAGGTTTCGTAGACTACATTGTTTTTGCTGCTCCAATTTCTCATGGTAACGCGTATTAGGCTCTTTTCATTTTATTTCTTTTATTCCTTCATAAGTCACACTTTCTCGTTTCTATTCTTATTTATTTACGTTTATTGTCGAATTGTGGAACGAAAATTTTTGCCCCACTTTGAAGCGTTATTTCATGAAAACAAAGTTTTAATATTTCAATTTTTTCCTCCTTTATCTGTCAATTGAGACATTAAACATAATCGTGAGTTGAATACTCACGGAGCTATAAGCTTTCTTCACAAACACTAAAATCGTCTTAACATTTTTCTTTCCATGTTCCCGTTGGCGAGGACCCTAAGTCTATATTAAAATCGGGAAATCTAGCAAAACGTAACGGAGGTTGGAGGGGAAGGGTCTCCAAAGCGGATAATATGATCAGCTTACTCGGTTGTGATGGACGCACCGCACCTCACTCTTGATACTCATATGACATCACCTGGACTGTTTTGTTCCACACTCCTCCAGTGTGATCAGGTCCCGTCATTTGAGTGACGGACAGTCGCAAAGCTACAGGACATAGTTTTCATCCGGTGAAGCTCGCAGGTGAAACATTGATTACACAACGCCCCACGCCGGTGGGGTACTAATTATAGTAGCAGTTAAAGGTGATGTGGGCGTCAACATTCTACCAGATAACTCTCGATTAAAGGTGAACCTCAGGGACTCACTACTTTTGGACGTGTTCCTTGCTAAGTCTAGAGTATGCCCACATCTCTTATTGTTTCCCTCACCAATTTATGATACACTAGCAGCCAATCTCCACGGTATTACGTTGATGAGCAATTACGGTATTCTACATGTACTTAGATATCAACAATAAAATCTCAAAGCCATACAGACAAAGGTATGTTATTTCGACAATACCTGTCATCCGGTACGTCCACAACCATGACGCCGGCCAATTCCAATGTTTTCTCGCCAAGACGGAAAAACACGATTGTATCAACCTCAGGTTGTGCCGGTGATCATTATAATTTTAACAGGAATTACAACTAGGCAACCATCCTCTGTACCAGGCGGCTCGCGTGCGCCGTACATCCTACTTATAAATGTCCCGCATGCACATGTGATGAATGGGATGTCTCCTAGGTGATATTCACAGCGGTACTACTGCCAGCAGGCAGGTTACGTTAGACTATGAAGAGATAACAACCGTACGGTCGCTCGCAGCATGTTCCCCAGCGCTACCCGTCGAATGCAACCCCTTGGATTAGTAAACCTCGTTTTAGACCGCAGAGTACTGGGCTGGTGTATGTACTAGTGTACAGTAGCACTACAGTTGCTGTCAGCATATCGGCAGTGACTAGTGTGTTCAGCAACGACGAATACACAGACATCATTTTAATCTGTGGGAAATATGACGAGAATGCTCCAAACAGATGTCTGCCTACTCCACACGTATTTCGCCGAACAGTATTAGTTTTTGTTTCATACATACAACTCTTTTATAGAGCGGATTGTCTACACGTGCGTAAATTAATAAGTTATTAAATGTTGCTTTCTGCACCTTCGGCGTATTTACAATTGCGCCCTGTTATAGAAAGTGTCCGGTAAAATGACTGTTATTTGTTTCACGACCTCCACGATATAGCACGTTGTAGCACTCCTTCGAAAACAAGTGATTAGGCATCCCATGCATCACTATTGCATGCGGGACAATTGTAAGTAGAAATCGCGGCGCTTGCGAGCCGCTTGGTATAACACTAATCATGGAGAAAAAATGGAAGTGATGGACACTTCGAAAAAATAAAGACAAGGGCCACGAAGGGCGTGAAAATAAAATACTCCCTAGGATTCGAAAATCTAATACCGTCGGGTTCGGAAAATAACAAGCATTGACTAAGTGAGGTCAGATAGGATAGATGAAAGCGAAGAGCCTGAGACAAGTAAGCGAGAGCAGAGCCAGGATTCAGCTGAGGATTGTATCAACCTTTTTCTCTTTAACTAGAACCAGAGGTGCAGAAGAAATATTTCTAACCAAAAGGATGTGAATATCGTCTAAACGAAAGGTAAGCCTCCTTTTAACACTTCATGCACGAGGAATTGGAAACGCATCAAGAGACAAATGATGTGGTAGTTGTAAAGTTGAAAGCGAATGCAGTTTAAAAAGTCATATACACACGCTAATGCTAACCAACAGTGGACTAATTCACGTGTGATTTTTAGATATGCAGTTTTAAGTAGAATACTTCAGAAACACTCTGGATGTTAAATGGCATTCAGAATTCCAAAGTCATACCTTTTAGAATAGCTTAAATAGATAGAAGTTATATAAATCAAATAGGTTCAGAAATGCTAAGTAATTTTAAATTATTAGGTGAAGAAGAGAATTTATGTTCTCGAAACATGAACTCATGTGCTAGTATATACAATAAATAAACATTGTACTTGCTAGGTATTGACAGACGGATCTACATGAAAAGCACATTGTGTTGTGTTCTGTTGTGTTGTGTTGTGCTTTTTACTGTGTTTAACTGTGTGAATTACTGGCCTTTCTCTGGTATCGAACCAAGGTACTGTCATCCTATGTTCTTGGGGTCAGTGGCCCGGTATGCTGCTGTGTGTGTGAAGGGTCTGAGCTTTCAGAACTGAAAGTGAAAGACCTGTCAATAAGGATTCCAGATTTCTCAGGTGAAGAGGGCACGGACTCGTAAATATGCAGTAGTTGTACCCGTAATATTAAAAGAAGCGTCTTGACAGACAGCACTGGAGGAAGAAGCATTTCTCGTGACATTGCACGGAGTTGACACACACTCCTAAATTACCTTCCCTTTCCCTTCGCTTCCAGATTATTTGTTCGTTCACCGAGCGAGTTGGCCGTACGGTTAGGGACGGGGAGCCGTGAGCTTGCGTTCAGGAGATAGTGGGTTTGAACCTCACAGTCGGCAGTTTTGAAAATGGTTCTCCGCTGTTTCCCATTTTTACTCAAAGCTGTACCCTGATTATGAAAACCGTCGCTTCTTTCCCACTCCTAGTCCTTTCCTGTCCCATACCCGTCATTAGACCTCTCTGTGTGAGTGCGACCTAAAGCAATTTGTACAAAAAGAAACCAACTTGTTCGTTCGTTCAGACCGCTGTGTTCTGTTACACATAACTCAAAGTGAGAGGCTTGTCAACTCCAAGCAACACGAGCCGCGCAGCCGGCTTATCTGCACGGCAACAGCAGTGGGGTCCACCCACGTTTCGATGGCAACCATACCCCTAATCCCCTCCCTTCTCCCCACCCAGGCAGACAGTGAACGGAACTCATCTTTCAATATTAATACTATAGCGGGACCTCTATAAGACTCACGGCGCGATTTTCAAACGTGTCATTGCCAATATCATCAAGACATCTATAAACATAATAATAATAATAATAATAATAATAATAATAATAATAATAATAATAATAATAATAATCGTATGGACTCAGCTACCGTGTGCAGACATTTCAATTTGACGCCATCTGGCTGTATGCTCGACGTTCCATTTTACTCTAGGCCTAGTAGATGGCAGAGTAAACCGAAACTCTCTTAGGCGTCTGTGGCTGAGATTTAACGAATTTTGTCGGGTGAACACCAAATGTGTCACCAGAGATATTTTACTGCCGACATCGTACGATATGGAGTGTCGAATGGAAATTTTCCGCCCTTCAAAAGTCCTACTACGTCTGCCGGGTTTGAACCCGCTATCTTGGGATCCGGAGGCCGACACTCTACCACTGATCCGCAGAGGCAGCTTGTTTTCATTGATTTAGAGAAAGCGTTTGACCGCGTTCCTAGAAAAATCGTTTGGACTGCACTGCGAGACCAAAATATTCCGGAGGAGTGTGTGAGCCTGATCCAGGTATTGCAGGTCCGTCCTTCCATAAAAGTAAAATCTAGTTCTGGCTTCTCTCGCAGTTACCCTGCTCAGGTTGGTATTCGTCAAGGTTCAGATTTGAAGCCAATCTTATTCAATATAGTTATTAACTATCTCACAGAACAACTGATAACACAACTAACATGGACCTTTACATATGCAGACGACATCGTGCTTGTTGGTGAACACGTGTTAGAACTTTGAAAAAAAGCTTTCTGGATGAATGGACTCGGAATGAGCCGTAAGAAGACAGCGAGAGTATATGTTCTGTAACTTCGCCAAGCCAGAAGTTAAAAGTCCACTCAATACAATTTCCTTAATGGGTGAACCACTGGCAATGGTGAATACATTCAAGTACCAGATCTCAAATATTACCACCGATACGAGGACTCCTGACGACGTGAAGCATCGCATCAGCGTTGGATGGACCAAATGTCGTTTGTTGACCGGCGCATTACGTGACAGTCGGATGCCTGTAAAGCTCAAAGGCAGGATATACAAGGCTGTTGTTTGACCTGCCCTCACTTACGGCTTTGAGTGTTGGACAAGGGCAAATAAGTATGATCAGCAAATTCAGTAACAGAAATGCGGAGACTGCGATGGTCTGGTGGTTGGACAGAGTGCGCAATGAGCATCTACGAGGATCATTTTTTAATGCCGTTCGTATCAGTGAGAAATTGGTGGAGCGGCAGTTGCGCTGGTACGGACACGTACAACGTCGAGATGAGCTCTTGCAATCGAGGATCCAAGGAGAGAGCAACACGGTGGCGTACAGCCGAAACGCCTTGAATAGAAACGGCATTCCTGTGGCGGAGACATCCAACCGCAGGGAGGAATCTACTGACACTTAGGAGTGTATATTGTGGGCACAGATACGGCCAGAAAAGAAGAAGCGGTGTGTGGTTAATCATGGTTAAATAGAACACTGTGTGTGTATGCGTGTGTCTATTTATAGAGTCATCATGAAATAATTCAGACTGATTAAACAGACGGTATTATATTCGTAACAGTACTGTACCAAACCTCCTCCTTTGAATAGTGTTGTAGATAGAATTCTAACAAGAATATTTGGCGCTTGAGTGAGTGGTTTCGAATAACAACAGTATCTAATGAATATTGACTAAAAAATACATTTCTATTCGTATCTTCTGTGAGTGTCACGGCTCGTTATAATCTGCAAACCTCTAAACTACATTTACAATGTAAATTACGAGTAAGAGAGTGACGTGCTGTCCCCCTGCTACACAGTCTCCGCTGTGAGTTAACTAAGACAGACACTGCATATCCATCTCCATTACCGCGACTACTCCATCATCTTGAGTGGTCTAAAATGTCTTCATATGACACTAATTTACCTTATGTATGTCTTAACTCGTGTCCATTGCTCTACGTCAGGAACTTGGCCACGTCGGTCAGAATCGGGTCTATAAACATATCGCGAAAGTGGCTGTGCGGTTTGGGTCACGTAGCTATCAACTTGCATTTGCGAGATAGTGGGTTCGAACCCCACTGTCAGCATCCCTGAAGATGGTTTTCCGTGGTTTCCCATTTTCACCCCAGACAAATGCTTGGAATGAAACTTAATTAAGGACACGGCCGCTTCCTTTCCACTCCTAGCCCTTTCCCATCGCATCGTCGCCATAAGACCTACCTGTGTCTGTCCGACGTAGAGCAGATTTTAAAGAAAAATAAAAAAGCAACCAGTCAACCAATCAATAATATCCAGATTCGAAATTAGATTCATTTTCTCCGGAAAGATTGGGGTCATTAGGGTCCTCTCTTCCATCGAACCAGATTAGGATATACAATGTCCGACTCGTTGGATGAATGGTCAGCGTACTGGCCTTCCGTTCAGAGGGTCCCGGGTTCGATTCCCGGCTGGGTCTGGGAATTTAACCTTCATTGGTTTATTCCAATGGCTCGGGGGCTGGGTGTTTGTGCTGTCCCCAACATCCCTGCAACTCACAGGCCACATATAATGCTATCCTCCACCACAAAAACACGCAGTCACCTACACATGGCAGATGCCGCCCACCCTCATCGGAGGGTGTACCTTACAAGGGCTGCACCCAGCAAGATATAGCCGCACGAAATTATTAGGAGATACAATATAATATTCGAACCCCAAACCCCATAGGGCTACAGCCCAGAAGGGCCTTGGCCGACCATGCAACCGCTGCTCATCCCTAAGGCCTGCAGATTACGGGGTGCCATGTGGTCGGCCGTTATTCTTGGCTTTCTAGACCGGCGCCGATATCTCACCGTCAGATATCTCCTCAATTGTAATCACGTAGTCTGAGTGTACCTCGAACTAGTCCCCAGATCCGGATAAAAATCGCTGACCTGTACGGGATTCGAACCCGGCTCCTCCGCGTAAGAGGTGGGCACGCTAACACCATACCTCAGGGCCGCCATTAACTATAACAGAGAGATATAATATAAAACAAAAGTACACTTTCATTCATGTAACAATTTCCTTTACGTCCCTTCTTCTTTATCTGTTTACCCTCCAGAGTCGGTTTTTCCCTCGGACTCAGCAAGGGATCCAACCTCTACCGCCTCAAGGGCAGTGTCCTGGAGCTTCAGACTCTGGGTCGGGGGATACAACTGGGGAGTATGACCAGTACCTCGCCCATGCGGCCTCACCTGCTATGCTGAACAGGGGTCTTGCGTGGGGATGAGAAAATGGAAGGGACGGACAAGGAAGAGGAAAGGAAGCGGCCGTGACCTTAAGTTAAATACCATCCCGGCATTTGCCTGGAGGAGAAGTGGGAAACCACGGAAAACCACTTTCAGGTTGGCTGAGGTGAGAATCGAAAGCACCTCTACTCAGTTGACATCCGGAGGCTGAGTGGACCTCATTTTCAAATTTCGTCGCAGAGCCGGGAATCGAACCGGTCCTCCGGGCGTTGCAGGTAATCACACTCACCACTACACCACAGAGGCGGACCCTCTACGTCCCACCGACATAGATAGTTCTTGCGGCAACGATGAATATAGGAAAGGGCTAGGAGTAGGAAGTAAGTGGCCTTTCTCTTAATTAAGGAGGAGCCCCAGCATTTGCCTGGAAAGAGATTTCAACCATTCTTTCAATTCCAATTGCAGATAATAATAAAAATGAAGTGGTAGACGATGATGACAGTCAAGAAGTTTAATTTGAGTTCTTTATTTATCATCAACAGAGTTATTACATTTCCAATTACAGATGCTATAAAAAGGCAAACAATATTAAAAAAACTTAATACTAATACTACTAATAATAAAGACTAAGCAATACACACTGAGCAGCCAAAAGTCACGGGAAGGGGTGTCCCATTAGACAATTTGACCCCTGAGCGTTAGGGCGTAGCTGACAGTCTGTCACGGTCACCAGTGTCGTGAAGATGGCAACACGTATCCAGTTAACCGACTTTGAACGTGGGAGGATCATTGACGCACGGCTCATGGGTCAGATCATTGCGGAGACTACACGAGAATTCGGAATTCCTGTCGTGTCAGCCCCAGATTGGAGCTCAGGACTCATTCTTCCGAGGATCGAACCCATGACCGGGACGTAGGAGGAATGGTGTCGCTGAGATATACGTTAATATTATAAGGGAAATTATAAGTTAATAGTAATGACTATGTAATGGCAACAAGGCCAAGGAATCATAATTATAATGCTGATATAAGTAAATTAAGAATCATACAAGATTTAAGAGTTGAAGGCACACCAAAAGCTGTGAGCCACAAGTTGTGTAATTAGAAGTAAGGCTTGGTCGAAGTAGGTGAATCATAAGCTGCACCCTGCTAAAGGTGCGTAGTATATCTTCAGAAAAGGTGGGTAGCGAGTGAACGGAAGAGGCAATTCCGTTTTCGTGTGTCTGAGGACATTCTCCATAGGATGGAAACTTCGATGGCCTTCTCGAAGGGAGGCGAAAGTTAGTGAAGGTATAAAACAGGGGTACACACCCTGATCGAGGCTTTTTGGAACAAGTCGGCTAGAAGTGCGGGCGGAAGCCCTGTCAGTCAGGTCTCCGATAATAATAATAAGGTCCAAGTGTGGACTTAGAGTATTCACTTCAATACTTCGACCACGCCAAGTCTTCTATGTCAGCGTCATTGGAAGCTAGGAAGGAGATTGTAAATACTGTATATAATTATACATACTCATCAGTCTGCTAATAAAGGAAGGTTTTGGGAAATAGAGGACTTCGTCTCTTCACACGTAGCAAACCTCCCAGGCCCATTGAACAATCCCTCATTACCGCTCGGAGGAAGTCAATCTGATTATTTATCATTCTCGTCGTGGCAAAGCCTGTGTCACGACAGGAAAAACAAAACTGGTGTGCAGCTGCGGGGTACTGGGTTCGATTCCGCCTCAGTGAAGAGACAGATTTTTAAGAGCCACGCAGAAGAGGCTAGCTCAAGCAAGAAGATTCGCAGATCCGGTCCAGAGCAGCAGACGAGAGGCCTACCGTTCCAGCCTACGCAGAAGGAAGCGGACATCAGGACAGGAGAGCAGCAGGAGGCACCTGGAGGAGCTCAACGCCGAGACACCGAGAGAAGACAGCAGATATTCGGGCAGTGGTAAGTACCCACAAGTGTTGTAAATATGGCAGATTACAATGTACCCAATGATGTGCCAGATAATGTTTCTGACTATGATAGTGCTGGGGATGCACAGGATGGACATTTATACGTGTCAGTTACTGAGGGATATCGGTTAATAGGTCATGAATTTAGTGGTGCCAAACCAGAGCAATTGCGTGAGTTTATTGCTAATGTGGATGCCGCACAGAGTATGATCAAGGATAGGGACCAACCGTTATTCTTTAAATATATTTTGACAAAGATTACGGGTTCTGCTCGCGAAAAGTTATTATCTAGATGTGACATAATCAACTGGGAAAGAGCTAAGGAAGCTCTTTGGGAATATTATGGAAAACAGGGCACTTTTGACTTGTATTTGTGTCAATTGTTCCAAAAAAGCCAGGGACCGAAAGAAACCGTGGCCGAGTGGGCCCATAGAATTGAAGAAATGGCGTTGATGTTTCGAAACGCTATCCTGGAGAATGAACCAATAGAATATCGTACAGGGCAGCGCAGAATGCTAGTGAAAATCGCGATAGCGGCTTTCACTCAGGGGATTCATACAGCGCGAATACAGGGTAAGCTACAGGATCGTAGCCCTCAAACGTTTGAGGCGGCTGTAGCTATTGCTAGACAAGAAGAAGCCATGATTAATTCCCAGAAGGAGAGAGAGGCACTCCTCAGGAATAGTACGGCTTCTAGAAAAGAAGGCGCGCACACCCAGCCGGTAAGCTACACGAAGGGTCGGTGGCAAGGCAAGGCCACGCAAGGGGCGCAAAAACCTAGTAAATCTCCCCATTATAACAAGGTGCTGCTAATATGCTTTAATTGTAATAAGGAGGGACATATAGCTAGAGATTGTAAGCAGAAGAATCAGAGTTCTAAGACAAAGGAATCCCTTACTCCTCGAAGAAACGCCGCAGGAGAGATAAAATGTAATTATTGCGGAAAGCCAGGCCATTGGGCACGGCAGTGTAGAAAGAAATTAGCTAACCAAAACAGAAATAGAGAGACCGGTAAGACCGGTAACGAGGTGAACATAGTGCGCACCTCTGGTTACCAACAGAGCGCGAATAAGGTGGGACCGAAATGCTTTAAGTGTAATGAAAGAGGGCACAAAAAGGCAGAGTGCCCACGTAGAAATTCGAAGCCGGAATTCAGGCGTTGTTACGCTTGCGGCAAGGTTGGCCACCTACAGTGGCAGTGTCGCACCAGATGCGATAGCGAGCCCAAAGGTAGAACAGAGTTCTTGCCTAGAAGACAGACTAGGAATGTTCAGAGTTGTAACGGTAATAATAATAATAATTCCCGTGATAGAACACGCGAAAAGACGCGATGTAGAATTTGTAGGCGATGGTCGCATTCAGCTAAAGAATGCTGGTTTAAAACCGAGAGAGAGGCTTTAAACTAGATAAGGGAGACAAGTCAGGGACGCTTGAGATCTCCCATAAGACCATTAGTCCCAGTAAGGTCGGACAGCATGAAGAGGGTACCGTATTAATAACGGTAACCGGGCGTAAGGATGCCTTAAGATTTTTAATCGACACAGGAAGTGATGTCTCTCTTATTAAGGAAGGTAGTGTTCCTTACGGTGCTTGGGTTAACCGCAAGGAAATTCTGAAGTTAAGAGGCATAACGAAAGGTTCGAAGCAAACCAAAGGAAAAGTTCGAATTCCCGTTGGTGGTAGATGTCCAGACTTCCATGTAGTGGACAACGACTTTAATTTGAAACAAGACGGTATAATTGGAAAGGACGTGTTAAGAGACAGCGTCTTAAATTATAAGGAAGGCTATGCTGTGATAGCAGGAAAAAGATACCCACTAGGGGCGAAAGAGGATATGTGGGTGGTGCTCGAACCAAGAGTGGAAAAGATCGTGGCCATAGAGGTAGATAAACAGGTAGCCGAAGGCTTGATAGAGCGGCAGGAAGTAAAGCCAGGTGTATACCTAGCTGAGTGTTTAACGAAAGCCAAGGATTATGTCGCACTCGTTAGTATGTTGAACACTACTGACAGGGAGTGGCGATTAAAAAGTCCAGTAGTTAAGTTACTGGATGTAGAAGGCGAAATTACAGCAGAGGTACACAAGGTTGAAGAAGCCATAGCTGTAAAGGGCGATAGTCAGGCCAAGAGGCCGATCGCGCAGAGGGATGATAATAATAATCATAATCAGGAAGGTAAATCTCGAACACAGCGAATACGGGAGCTGCTTAGAGTAGATCACTTAGCTCCCCAAGACAGGGAGAAAATTTACGCTATCTGTACGGCTTATCAGGATATTTTTCACCTAGAAGGGGATAAATTAACGCATACGAATATACTTCAACATGCTATCCCCACACGCGTAGATCAACCTCCAATTCATGTGAGGCAATATAGGTTACCCGAGGCTCAGAAAGAAGAGATAGGTCGTCAGATAAATCAGATGTTACAGGATGATATTATTACTCCTTCGACTTCCCCATGGTCTAGTCCCATCCTTTTAGTCCCAAAGAAATTAGATGCTTCTGGTAAGCAGAAGTGGAGGGTCGTAGTGGACTACAGACTTTTGAACGACGTCACCATAGGAACTACGTATCCTATTCCATTAATTTCTGAAATATTAGATGCCCTAGGAAAAGCGAAGTATTTTTCCACTATGGATCTGGCCAGTGGATACCATCAGGTATTGCTGAAGCCTGAGGACAGAGAAAAGACAGCATTTTCTGCCTTAGGGAGGCACTATGAATACAAGAGATTAGCTATGGGACTTCGATACGCGCCAGCAACTTTTACGCGTTTGATGAAAACGGCACTAGCAGGCTTAGAAGGCATTAAATGTTTGGCGTATATGGATGATTTGATTGTGTATGCTAGCTCTGTAGAGGACCACAATCAGAGATTACGTGATGTTTTTCAGAGATTGAGAGAGGTAAATCTCAAATTAGGTCCAGATAAATGCGAATTTCTAAGAACGGAGGTAGCTTTCTTAGGACATGTAATTACTAAGGGCGGTGTTCAACCTGATGATCGAAAGGTTCAAGCAGTAAGAGAATATCCTCAGCCTACCACTACGAAACAGCTGAAAGGATTTCTAGGCTTGTCAGGCTATTATCGTAGGTTTATTCCGAACTATAGTAAGATAGCGAAACCACTGTACGAGCTGCTTAAGAAGGAAGTACCGTACGAATGGACGGATAAGCAAGAGCAGGCATTCCAGATCTTAAAGAAAAAGTTAACAGAGAAACCGATATTGCAGTACCCAGACTTTGAGAAACCTTTCATATTGACCACAGACGCTAGTAATGAGGCCTTAGGAGCAGTGCTGTCACAAGGACAGATAGGTAAGGATTTGCCGATAGCTTACGCTAGCAGGACTTTAAATAAGGCCGAAAGAAATTATTCTGTGACAGAGAAAGAATTACTAGCAATTGTTTGGAGTGTGAAGTATTTTAGGCCGTATTTGTTCGGCAGGCATTTTACGGTAGTAACAGATCATAAGCCTTTGAAATGGGTATTTAATGTCCAAGACCCATCCTCTAGATTAATTAAATTCCGATTGAAATTAGCAGAGTACGACTTTGAGATAGTGTACAAGGAAGGCAAGCGTAACTGCAACGCAGATGCCTTAAGTAGAATTCCAGTTAGAAACGAAGAGCCTGTTAATAAAGTGCGAGTAGTTAAATCTAGTGATAATAACCAAGAGACTAGTAATGAAGAGTGTGAGGCTAATGACAACTTAGGAGGACCTGTTAGCTCAGATAAAAATGTGCAACCACGGAGACTCAGCTCTGAATCCGAGGACGCCACGGCAGAGGTGACAGAGCCTGAGAGTGGAAGCGAAGAAGGTAGTGATAGTGAGGATGTAACCAAAGAGGCTAGGAACGCTAGCCCGGAGCTAACAGAACAAGAGAAATTAGAGATTATTAAGGAATGTCATGAGTCATTAGTATCAGGCCAGCAGGGCATATCCAGAACGTATGCCCGGATAAAAGACCACTATCAATGGGAAGGGATGCAAAAGGATGTAGAAAGGTATATACGCTCATGCCCATCATGTCAAAAGAATAAGATTACCGGGCCTGAAGTAAGAGCAAAAATGGAGATCACAGATACTCCGAAAGCAGTCTTTGAGAAAATAGCACTAGATGTGGTAGGACCTTTAAATGTAACGGAAGCAGGGAACAGGTACATACTCACCTGTCAAGACCAGCTGTCTAAGTATTTAATTGCGAGTGCTATGCCGGACCAAAGTGCAGAAACCATAGCACGAACTCTGATTAATAGAGTAATTAGTATATTCGGTATACCAAATATTATACTGACAGATCAAGGTGCAAATTTTATGTCAGATGTTTTTAAGAAGTTATGTAGAATATTGCGAATCAAGAAGGTCCATACAGCGGCATTTCGACCGCAATCTAACGGTAGTTTGGAACGCTCTCATAGGGTGCTCTCAGAATATTTAAGACATTATGTATGCAATTCACAAGATGACTGGGATAGTTATCTTCCTATGGCAATGTTTGTGTATAATACGACCAAGCACACTAACACAAGTTATACACCATTTGAGTTAATATTTGGGCGAAAGGCAAATATCCCTGGTGTTCTTCAAAGGAAACCAGAGCCAAATTATAATGAATGCCAGAATGTCTTGGAGCAGTTAACCAGACAACTGCAAGAGAGCCATGAAATAGCTAGAAAGACGTTAATTAAAACCAAAGAACGAGATAAGGAATACTATGATAAGGCTAAGAATGAAGTTTCATTCAAAGTAGGAGATCTCGTGTTGTTACGTAACGATGCCCTACGAAGGGGACGTTCAAAGAAACTTTCTCCACCGTATCAAGGTCCTTATAAGATTACTAAGGTATCGGGAGTGAATTGCACGTTACAGGTAAACAAGCGTGGTAGACAAATTATCGTGCACCAGAATAGATTAAAAATGTACATTAATTAGAGAAGAATGTAAGGTAATGGTTCCTATTTAGGTCGCAGTGAGTTACACTTCCCTCACTCCAACGGCATTGTGGATTATCGTGTACCGCTGATAGAGTTAGTTGAAATACTCTGTCAGGTCGCGTCGAAATCAGGAAAGTACTAGAAATTTTAACCTATGTAAGAGAGGAACCTAGGAATTTTGGTACGGGAGTACCATGGTGAGTACGTCCTAAGTACCCGTCAGAAAGACTACAGGTGACGAGACTGTATGTCCAGATATCAACTCGTCAAAATGAACCGCAGGGTTCAAACTGAATATGGAGAGAATTCGAGTTCTTAATGAGGATTAAAATTATCTACACTTGCTATATGCACGTTCTGAAAAGCCTTCACTTACTGTCACTAGAAATTAAATGAGTAAATTAGGTAGCGTCGTATGTAAAATAAATGAGATCTGCTTGTAATTATTAAAATCAGAAAGGGCGTGAAGCCAAGCTTAGTTCCACTGAAACGAAATTCATTCATGGTACAGAAAAATTTCACAGATAAATGTTTTATGTAATCCATATGATATCTAATTGAAGGTCGTTATCATGAGGATAACCCCGTGTGGTGTCGGGGATTTACGCAAACAACAGTCTACACTTTGGTACTCTTCTTCCCATACAGTTACACAGCCAGAATAACACCACGACTCGAACCTGTCTGTCGTAGGAGGCGACTAAAGGTTCCACTTAGGGAATGGCCTTGTATTTAGTCCTTTATGCACGAATACGGGCGTCCTGAGTGAGGCATGGAACCCAGTGAGGCGGGTCCTGCCTGGGAAATATCACCATTAGGCCGGTGATTTTCCACAACAGTGTGATTCTCGTGGGAACAGAATCCACTGAAGGGAATTTTCTCACCACGTTGAGAACCATCCCGTGAGATGTGACTCCAAGGGTACGGAGTACAATCCCATAAAGATCACTTCGGTAGATTCATACCTGTATTTAACTTTAACTTCTGTAACCATTCCTGGAGGTAAATCCTCTGCAGTCTTTAACAGACGCTATTCAAATTCTTAATTGCCAATGATGTCTTTCATATGTCCGTAAGAATAAGGAGAAGTGACGCAGGTACGTCAAACAAGGAGAGAATTTTTGAATGGGCTAATGATGGCTCTAAAATTTTGTTAGAGCTGCCCAAGAATGAAGTTTTACAGAGATATCAGTTACGAAAAGGAATTCGTAGATTTATTTAAATTGCTCACGAGTATACTAGTAGACTAGTACAGAGCATAATTATGAGAAGACAAACGTTACAATAAGACAGTCAGTCACATTAAGTGTGTACTCAGGTACAGATAAACAGTTGAGGGTAGGTTCCACAACACCTAACAGTATAGTGTGTAAGGGAGAGTGACAAGAAAGTGAAAGTCGCTGTTTACCTTACAAGGAGGTGAACGAACCAGGCAGAATGAAAGGGATGACAGACCGCACGAAGTGAAGAATGCTGGTCGTCGCAGTTATGTTGCTGGGGGTGTCCATACCCACCAGTCAATTGGATTTCAAGATGAAACGGTACGAGAATACAGCCGGAGTCTATTTTGATTATCAAGGAGAAGTACAATTATACACTGTAGAATGGAAACTGGTTACTTATATTAACCTTACACGTTTGGCAGATCTATTTGTGATAGCCCGTAGAAATGTACAGAAGACTAAAACCCTCTGTATTCAGATAGAAAAGGAAGTACATATTAAGTGCGAACATGAGATAATGTTAGTAGAGCAACAATTTCAAAGGATTCAAGGGATTAAAGATTTAATTAGGAAAATTACTAGGATCGAAACACCGGAAGGCAACGGGAAACGAAGCAAGCGCGGGTTAATAAATGCAATTGGTACCATCGCAAAGACGTTATTTGGTACGCTCGATGACAGTGATGCAATGTATTACGAGGGCAAAATTAAGGAACTAGAACAGGAACAATTGTCCATGATACAAGTAGTAAAAAGTCAAATGTTAGTTGTAAAGTCAACTTTGCAATCTGTCAATAATACCCTGTATGACATCACAGCAAATGAACTCAAACTAAGTGAAAATTTTGAGCAACTTAAGAGTTTCATTCAGAATGAAACAACGGGTATAAATGAGGCTTTTAGACAATCAGAAATGCAAATATCATTAAATAAACACTTAATTGAGTTGCAAGGGTTTTTGATGCAATTGCACGAGCATTATCATATCTTATTAGATAGTATTGTAAGTTCTCAGACAGGCACGGTGAGTGTCCAAGTGTTAAGCCCCGATGATCTAGTAAGGGCATATAAGAAGGCCCAAAGAGATTTCCCTAAGGGTTATGATCTGCCATATGATTTGCAAGTCACTTATGGGTACTTGATTCTAAAAATATCATCAGTGAGTGTATATATAACTCGAGATACCTTGGTGTATATTTTACGCACCCCTCTTACTAACAAAATAAAGTACAATTTGTACCATTGTATACCTTTCCCCTCTCCCATGAAGAGTAATCCAAACCATTTTGTGTATATATCTAATGAAAAACAGTATGTATTAGTTGATCAAGAAAGACAGACATATGTAGAATTAAGTGATGAACAAGTGAAACAATGCAAGTGGACTGACAATGGACAGAGATTATGCAAGGCAATTTTTCCTATTAATAATGTAATGTCAAAGGGTAGTTGTATTGTCAAGTTGTTAACTGGTGTTAGCTTTATTCCAGAAGACTGCAAGAAAAGTGTGATGTCGATTTATGAACTCTTATGGATACCTATTGATGATAATATGTATATTTTTGTATCGCCTCATGAAACTAAGGTCACCAGTGTTTGTCAGGATATTACCAGTGATATAAGTTTAAATGGTGTGGGAATAATACAATTCACAGACTTGTGTACAGTTTACAGTCCCACAAGTAAAATTCAGAGTGCAGGTTCAGTGAATACAACAACAAGGAAAGACTTAGTGCCAGAAGTAATGTTAATATATGATTGTTGTGAACAATTAGACAGTGAGATCAAATTAGAGGATGTACCAGAATTAAATAGGGTTACAGTAGGAAGCTTACTGAATCATATAAGCGACCTAAGGTTAGCCAGTCATAAGACTGAAGATGTAGAAGCACTGGTAATGCAGAAAGAAAGGGAATTTAAAATGCAAATGACCCAACAGTATACAAGTGTATATCAAATTGTAACTGGTATTATTTTGTTTGCAGTACTTATAATAGTCTGTTGCTGTTGTTGTTACTGTTGTGGTTGCTGTAGAAGGTGTAGACCTTTAAGTAAATGCATAGAAGATAGTAGAGAGCGCTGTCCCAACTTATGTATTTTTCAGAATGTGATCGCTAATGACCACAGAGCTAAGGTCTCTGATGAGGACATTACTGTCCATTTTCAGCATCCTCGACTGGCTGAAAGGGCCCTCAGCCACTCAGGATCGCTGTCGGGATTAGAGTTACACGAACGCCCTACTACAGGTAGAGCAAGTATCAGAGATAACTTGGCACAGCGCACCCACGAACAAGAGCATGGAGACTCTAACAGGATGTAAGAGTAAGAGTAAAAAAATGAATGCAGAGGTATTGCATTCATTTTTCCCCAAAGGGGGGAGGTGTCGTGTCAGCCCCAGATTGGAGCTCAGGACTCATTCTTCCGAGGATCGAACCCATGACCGGGACGTAGGAGGAATGGTGTCGCTGAGATATACGTTAATATTATAAGGGAAATTATAAGTTAATAGTAATGACTATGTAATGGCAACAAGGCCAAGGAATCATAATTATAATGCTGATATAAGTAAATTAAGAATCATACAAGATTTAAGAGTTGAAGGCACACCAAAAGCTGTGAGCCACAAGTTGTGTAATTAGAAGTAAGGCTTGGTCGAAGTAGGTGAATCATAAGCTGCACCCTGCTAAAGGTGCGTAGTATATCTTCAGAAAAGGTGGGTAGCGAGTGAACGGAAGAGGCAATTCCGTTTTCGTGTGTCTGAGGACATTCTCCATAGGATGGAAACTTCGATGGCCTTCTCGAAGGGAGGCGAAAGTTAGTGAAGGTATAAAACAGGGGTACACACCCTGATCGAGGCTTTTTGGAACAAGTCGGCTAGAAGTGCGGGCGGAAGCCCTGTCAGTCAGGTCTCCGATAATAATAATAAGGTCCAAGTGTGGACTTAGAGTATTCACTTCAATACTTCGACCACGCCAAGTCTTCTATGTCAGCGTCATTGGAAGCTAGGAAGGAGATTGTAAATACTGTATATAATTATACATACTCATCAGTCTGCTAATAAAGGAAGGTTTTGGGAAATAGAGGACTTCGTCTCTTCACACGTAGCAAATCTCCCAGGCCCATTGAACAATCCCTCATTACCGCTCGGAGGAAGTCAATCTGATTATTTATCATTCTCGTCGTGGCAAAGCCTGTGTCACGACATTCCGAGGTCAGCAGTGTCCAGGGTGTATCTTCATATCACAGAGATGATGTTACAAATCGCGTAAATCGCCGCACGGGAAAATCACAGGTGTTTAACGAACGGACATCACATCACCTTCGCAGAACCATACTGAGCGCTCGACGTCAGTCAGTTTACCGCCCTGTTGAATGTTGGGAGTCAGGAACCCATTTCTAACAGGACTGTAACGAGGCCAGTGCACCACATAGGCTTCACCAGGCGACGACCAACTCATGTCCCTCTGCTGACACCTCGACACGGAGCTCAACGACGGCAATGGACCATGGAACAGTGGCGGTATGGTCCGATGTATCCCGAGCTGATGGGAGCCTGAGAGTGTGGCGTATGCCCCATGAAGCTGTGGGTCCTGCGTATCAACAAGGTTGTGTCCAGGAGGAAGGTGGCTCAGTTCTGGTCAGGGCGGCGTTCTCATGATCTCAGTTAGGCCCCATCGTCCGGCTGCAGGAACACTGACAGGTGTACGTAATGTGGACATTCTTTCAGACCACCTGCATCCCTTTATATTCCTAGAGTACCCTCATGGAGATGCCATGTTTCAACAGGGCAATGCACCATGTCACCCCTCCGTGGTGGCACGCAGGTGGTTGGAGGAGCACTCCAGTGAAGTTACGACTATAGACTGACCCTCCAGATTCCCCGATGCTGTTGTATGCTCCATGAACACCGCACCAACTACACAACACCAATATTGTGGGTAGCAGTGCAAGATTCTTGGGTCCAGATTATTCCAGAATGATTCCAATACCTTATAGAGTCGATACCTGGCCATATTGCTGCCGTTTTGAGAGCTCTCGGAGGAGCAACTTATAATTAACGTCACATTTAGTGTCTTCCCATGAATTTTGGACACGAAGTGAACAATATATATACATATTTACAAAATACTGGAGAAAAAATCATGAAAACAGAAAAGTATTTATACATTTGAAATGACCGGTAGATAAAAGAATAAAGTATAACTTTCAGTTACCAAATACGCACAATAGTCTCCAATGAACTCACTGTCTACGAGGCGTCCATAAGATGTCCACGAATTTCGCTACTTGACGGTGGAATACATTCACACTCCCGTCAATTGCTTTCTGTGATCTTAGGATCTGCATAAACCAAGAGTTCCTGTATGATTCAGTTCTGCGCCTGGGTAAGTGAAAGTTGACACACTATTGGGTGTTACCGGAAGGAGCATGAATTGTTAGCAACCGGAGTAAATGAGGACCATCAAGGATATTGTAGGTACATTTGTGTAATAAACGAGCACGAACATACCTGCGACTGGTTCTAAGTGACTCAGTACGCATATTTGTACAAAAAAGATCATAATCTATCGATGACAACTTGATACCCAAACACTTTCTACTGATTCATTTTGAGAATCTCATCTGTGCTCGCGCTAAGGCATTAATTAATTATTGTTATGAAGGGATCCACACTTCAGAGCAGTACTCTGGACTCGAGAGTATAAGCGACAAATACAGGATTTTCAGAGAGACAACAGATTTAAAATCCTTACAATTTCTTTTGAAGAAGCCTAATCTTTGAAATACCCTGCTAAGGATATTTAACACATGCTTATTTAAAGACAGACCTTTTTGATTGCTAAAAATACCAAGGTAATTAATTTTACTAACACGATTCACTTCTTGAACCTTTATCTTACTTCAATACATTAAGTTTCGATTTTATCGTGAAGCATATTGTACTGTACTTTGAAATATTTAGGGTTAATAGCCACTTTTTTCCACCAGTCACTATTTTTATTCATATCAGACTGTAAAAATTCAATCACTCAACTTTTCAATTACTCTGTAGAATTTAAGGTCATCAGCTTAGAGCAGGTAGTTGCTCGACTGGCTCTGTGATGACAGATCATTAACAAATAGAAGGAATCACGAAGGTCCCAGTAGTGAACCTTGTGGAGCTTCAGGTATAAGCTGATAAGGACCCGAAATGAGACCCTCGTATTTTATAATAATTTATTTAACGCGCACATTATGCAAAGAATTAATATACAAAACATTAATCTTCGTTACAAAATTTCGCCAGTGATTCCGACCGCTGTTTACAACATAAAACATGGTACCTAGTACAGTGTGTACCACATCTTGAACATACACAGTTCGAACCTCTCTCAAGATAATGCTTTATATTACATAGTTTATAATGGAACCCATGAACGGAGAACCCTGTCAGCAAGTGTCGCAGTTCATATCCACCTTGAAGCCACTCGCGATTTAGCATGGCATCGGTAGAGTAGAAATCTTCCCAGATGTCAGCCATCTTCGATCGTAGGTCTCGAAGCAGATTTACATAGGGTGTTGTTGCTGGAAGTAACAACTGTAACCTTAGATCGTATTTTATTGAATACCTCCTGTCGTAATGATAGCACATCAACCATTCAAGCAAGCTTCTATGAATGCCGCATGCTGACAACTTTGTCAGAAGCGCATTATGCTACACAAAGTCGATAGTTACGTAAAAGTCCGCATAAACGGCATCAACCTGCTTGCAAATGCCCAGTGCACCAGATATGAAGTTGTAAAGGTACTACAAATTATATTAAGGTGTACAAAAGAGTCCTTTAGTAGCTACAGTGAATCATATAACTTATAATTTCTACTGTTAACAATTTACAATTTAGGAAATTAACTTTTGTTGAGATATTGCTGGAAACTCTTTCCTGAATCTAACACGGGTGGTTTCTCTGTTAGAGCTAGGTAACGTATTCCACAGTGTACTGTAGACACTACAAGATATTTTGTCGATCGTGTTATTCGATGGAGTGTTATAGATAAGACTGTGCCTGTTTTTGAGCACATCCCGAAATTGTGCTCTGATGACAACCAGTTAAACTGAGAATGGAAGTAAGATAGAGAATTTATAGAGAAAATTTTGTGAAGAACGCATAGGATATGAAGGTTACGGCGGTTTTCTTAGACTTAACCAGCCTTGTCTGCCATAGGCCCGGGTGACTTGTCAGCGGTATGCAGTGTATACAAGCGTTTTGAACACGATGTAATTTATCAGCAAGAGTGCAGTAACAGCAGTGATAGACGTGCGATTGCCTCTTTTTCTCGTCAGTGCTACCTCGAATGATGGTCAAATTATCTTTATCTGTTGAGTCCAGCCCGAAAGACGGATGGAACCTCTAAACTGCCACAGATGATCTGGTCGTACTAAAGAGGAGTACTTTTGGACATTTATTACTTGTTAACACAACTGGTAGACCACATACATTTGTTCACTCGCTAGGCGCAACTCATAGCTACGCCGTGACCCATAACTCCTTCTGGAGCCATATTACCTAAGTCGATCTCCGGACTAAATCCAGTGAGCATGCGCAAGGCTACCAACTTGTAAGTAATGGTGTAGCACCTGTGTTACACGCCGTCGCGAACGTGTTAATAATTAATTTAATGCAGAAATATGTTCCAGGGTATCGGACCGCAGTGTCTGACTGCTGCACACTATAACCAAACTCTCCAGTACGCCAACATTAATGTTTACACAGAACGGTGGCTGCACACAAGCTCTGTAGTTCCAATTAATTAGCGGACTGAAAGTAATGTAATTACATTGGTAATAATTTACCAGCAATTATAAAGTTTGTTATTATATAATGTAGTTAGATAAGCTGATAATTAACTGGTCATGTTTATTTTAATGATAAACCTTAATAGACCGTCTCAGATTTATCTTGACATACGTCGCTTGAAACTCTATAATGTCTTGATGTTTCACTCAAGATTTTGATTCGTTTTTTGTCACAGGAACTCATGCCAGTTCCAACGATTACAATAATGGTTATTATTATTCTCCTCGTATAGTTTATCGTGAGGGTGAAGTAAAAATATTTGCTATAACCAAAAGTCTGTCAGGGGATATCAACAACCTGCCTCTTTCAAAATTCCAGATGAATATAAAGAAATATGTAATTTAATGGAACTGCTGCATGTGTCTCCGAGTGTGTGGGTGAATGAGTGAATGCCAGACGGGTAGAGTTAAAAGAAGTATGTGATCAAAGGAATTATTGACTTAATGAGTGATTGGGTAGCTATCGGCAGACAGAGTGAACGATCAGTAAAGAATTAAGTATAACATTACGGTAAGTACGTATATTTATGTGCTACAGGTGTTAATAAAATTTAGTAGGACTTAATATTCAACATTTAAACATACATTCTGATAAAATAAAAGTCGTATCTTACAGAATATTTACCAGGTGGTAGTGTCGCAAGAATGGATGTGACATTAGCACGCATTAGAGCTACGCTGATGCGCTGAATAGGAAAAGCAGTTGATCGCGTATCGCTGGAAATCCGAGCCATCTGTTGTCCAAACACTTTCGATAAAATTGAGGCGTTTATTACCCCTAGGTACCATTCGATTCAATGGCTACTGGCACGAAGAAGAATTTGTCCAACAAATCGCTGTATTTTCTTCTCTTAGCATTTTTCCTATTCGCGGCTGCATCTCTAGCACTCATTGACGAAAAGGGAATACTGGACTGGGCCCAGGTAAAATGCCATTAGAGAGATTTACGCCTATTGGATTGCACAAGTGTCATTCCGTCTGGCCTTTTACCGTCTGAACGGCAGCAACCAGCAGCTCTCCTATGCAAGGAACTTCTGCTGAAACCAGAGTCCCCAAGATGACATCGTTTATAGTGGAGTGGTGCATGTGTCTGCCTTCAATTTTCGCATATCCTCCTCAGTCCGTATGTAGCATATGCTCTACATGTGGTTTTGTCTACTTACAATAAAACAAGGTAATTTAAGGAAAAAAGTAATAATGGTAGGAAAGTCAACTCTGAGTCCTGATGTAGCATATATGCTACACGAATAAAACAACTTAGTGAAACACACTAATTTTCAATGGTGAATTTTTTAAAATTATTTGAGCAAAATATAACACATCGAATGCATGAACAGGCTCGGGACTGAAGAGGATAGGGAAGGCCATGGAGGCCACATCGATCCACGCAGGCACCACCAGCTGAACATCGGTGAGGCTCGCAGAGAGCTGCTCCCAAACGTAAAGCCACAGCGATATTGAAACTCTCACTGGAAAGATGAAGACCAAGATAAGGCGAAGGTAATGCTTGGAGCATGCACCAGATTCAGGAGAAGCAGCGACGACCCGGCGTTGTCGTGAAGACTACCATTTGGCTGCTGTAGAATCGAGTAGAGATGACTGATAAAAGGAGCATCCCAAGGAGCTTTAACACTTCATTGGGCAATATCACGGGGTCTATGTCGTCTAACCTTGACCACCGAGGTGTGCCCTCTTGTATGGCAGGAATCCATCAGACGGAAAGAGAGCCTCGATAAGACGATAAGACGTTAAAAATGACGGAATTGCCAAATCCACAGCACGACGAATGCCGAGGCCACCAGAAACAAACGGAAGAGAATCCTGTAACCAGCCATTGCCACTGAGGGAGCAATTCGGGATTGTTTCGTGGCCAGTTTTTAACACACAATCGAATTCCTCCAATAGTGGGGTCTCGAGTCAAGATGGAGAACAATGCAGGAAGTAATTCATACGCGAGATGGAAAACGAAGCACGGAGCAAGAAGGAGGCTGAATGTACCGAAGCCATGGACAGGGGTGAAATAAACTACTTCAGTTTCGACGTCTTCTCAACCAATATCCCGCACAGAGCTTCAGGGGATAGCGTTGCACCAAGTAGACAAGTACTGGATGTTGTTAAAAGACGAATTCCAGGGGCAGAAGCATTGAACTTCTCGTACAGTATCTCAGCTTGTTCCCGAATGAACGCCAAAAAATCCTACTTCGCAGTGAGAAAAATTAAGATGGAGACCAATGTTCGAATCTTGTGTGCGAATGTTTATCCCAAGATGAAACGACGACCAAATGTTTAACTCTGTGTTAATGGAGTTGACAATCGACTGAAGAGTAACAGTGAAAAGAGCAGGACCAGGTGCCTCACCTTGTTGAACTCTACATTCACCAAGGAAAAGGTCGCTAAGCTCAGAGTAGCACTGATAGTAATACAGATAGCTGGAAGGAAACTCATACTTCACTGCCAACAACATAGCATCACCATGTAACTCGTTGAGAGCATTACGAAAAATTAATTTAACGAAAGCTTCCGGACACTGATAAGGGGACGAGTAATAGATATATGCGGCATGGATGGCAGTTTCAGCTCCATTGGGAACACAGACTCCAAGTTGGTGGGGAGATAAGAAGTCCATAGCTGCTGTATCATAAGATTTTCGCACCCAGTCGACACCAAACGGTACCGACAGCAATGGGGCGAATGACACCACATTTCTTCTTCAGAGCAGTGAGTGAGGCACCAAAAAATAATGGGCGAACTTCCTAAGGGAAAACAACAGGCAGGGAATCTGCCAGAAATGATGAAGTCAAGTAAACCATGAAAAGATATTATGAGTTGCTCCTTAGAATCATGCACGTGACACTGGAGAAGGTGTTTCAGGACCAACGGACGAAGGCTATCCAGTCCACCAGCAGATAAAGAGAGGTAAGAAGGGATGGCATTAAAAAGTTCTGTGTTCGTCACTCCAGGAACAAAAGTTGACTGCCCAAACTGCGTAGCAGGATTGATTGGTTGATTGATTGATTGATTGATTGATTGATTGATTGATTGATTGATTGATTGATTGATTGATTGATTGATTGATTGATTGATTGATTGATTGATTGATTGATTGATTGATTGATTGATTGATTGATTGATTGATTGATTGATTGATTGATTGATTGATTGATTGGACGATGGGTGGGTTATGCATGAAATGTGGCTGTTTCCTTTTCAGAGATACTCGCAGATTATTTTTGCAAAAATGAATATCATCACGCCGCATTAACCACCTGCCGTGGAGGAACGGTATGCGTTAAGAGCACATCCGATACATCTCAGCTAATGCGGACACTTGCTGGTCGGTGACACTATCGGGGCATGTCCAACAACGTTCGCGTCCTTGGTGCGGCCTCTAGCACACTACACCAGCTTCTTCGCTCAAGCTTGGAAAACATGGCGACTGCATTTTGCGAGCTCTTGCTCATAACTGCTCATCTTCACCTGGTCACTGCAAGCGGACGGGGCCGGGGAACAATGCGGCCATGTGCTCTGAGGAAGGGGACGCCGGTCAGCAAACTTTGGTAAGAATAACAGAGCCCGCTGTGCTGGACCATAGTTGCCAATATTTAAAAAGAAACTAACACAAAAAGAGTGTTTTTCGTTGCTATTTACTTTATGTTGCGCCGACACAGATAGGTCTTATGGCAACGAAGGGATAGAAAAGGCCTAGGAATGGAGAGGAAGCGGCCGTGGCCTTAATTAAGATACATCCCCCAGCATTTGCCTGGTGTGAAAATGCGAAACTACGGAAAACCATTTTCAGAGCTGCCGACAGTGGGGTTCGAACCCACTATCTCCCGGAAGCAAGCTCACAGCCGCGCGCCCCTAACCGCACAGCCAACTCGCCCGGTCAAAAATGTGTCATGGATCAGTTGTCACATTTAAGAAAGAAAATCTCTTTGTCACACATTGAAGACACGAGCTTAATCTGCGGTGCTGAGACTTGGACACTTCGCTGCTCGGTGCTGCATAAAATCGACGTCTTCGATATTTAGCACAGGTAAAGGATTATTCTCTGACAGCTCCTTCCGTACCAACAGGTCTATTTTGAGGGAACTACACGTCAAACTGAGGTTGTCAACTATATGTAAACAAATTGTTCTACTGTTCATCGACCATATTTACGTAGAGATGGGAGAATGAAACGAATCTTCGTCCCTGGGAGTGTTTCTGAAAAATGTTTCAGTACATCCAGAATATAGCGTAAAACAAAAGCTAAAGGTTTCCACCTATAAATACTCTTTGTTGTAACCTTAAAGAAGTTACATATATTTGTTGAAACTTTCACGAAACTTTGTGGGAATGACACCTACATAAAAGTAGAGATATCATGTACAATTAGTAGTTTTTCCAAAATAATATTTCTTGAAAGTTTAAATTCCAATTTTCATGACATTTAATTAACATGTTAATGTAAATTAGTAATTAGGTAGATAATACTTCTTTTAAAAGTACAACGTACCGATTTTTCTGTACATAATTTATATACATCGTACTAAAGTTTCTGTAATGTTTACGTTCTAGAATTTTGGACTAAAAAATCCTTACTATTTGAAAATATTCTGCAATAAAAAATTCCATACGCAATTTTGTTGATGTAGCAGGGATACATATACCACACAAATTTTGTTACATTTGGCAGAATATTATAAGAGACAAATAGGATTTAAATGTAAAATTACAATTGGCAAACATATCATTATTACAGTGACGAATTGTTCGAATTCAGCGGAATAACTTCGTGTCAACAAAAAAGAAACTCAATCATTTCAATTTCAGTCACAAAAAACTTTCACCAAAATGACAAAATATCAATTTTCATCGCTGGAGTGTCGCCTTAATATGAAACGTATTACCTATGACATCTAGAGTATTAAAATGAACACGTTATGAAAATTTCAGGAGAATAGTATCACTAGATTAGGAGAAAATGTTCCTTAAATATGAAAATTTTAAACCTACGGAAAAACTGAGCTCAAAGTTAAAATATCACTTCTGCATAATCTCCTCTTCCTTCGACATCTCCAAAGGCATCCTCCGGGCTTCTCTTTGCACTTCATATAACTTTTATCTCTCTTCTACCTAAATTTTCATTGCACTGTCTGCATTTCTGAGTCTGGGCTTATCCTAAGCCAGCATAGCATCAACTGTCTGTGAACCAGCATGCAACCTTAACTTTGGTTGCATGTTGCCACCGCCTGGAAAACTACTTTTCACTCTCTTCTTCTGCCAATTCACACGCCTTTCATAAAACTTTAACACTAAATCCAGACGTCTCTAAAGGGAGATCCCTAAACTACTGATACAACCACAGCACAAATTGGAAACAATGAACAATGATTACAAACACACCAAATATAACGAATTTCAAGCAATACATGTGTAGAAACAGAAGAACATCACATGCAAGGTAAAAAATATAGAAATTAACCTTTTCTTCACCACATATTAACATCCCATTGAAAAGTACGAGCTTTGAAATGAGGAATGAATTTTGACAGCTATGGACTCAGCAATGACGCTACGCCCCGTCTTGGATAAATAGGAAAATAAAGTAGCCCGAGTCACGGAACCGTTCCGTGCTTCGGCTTGGTGGACCACGGAACTAGTTTTGTTTTTTCACTTTACTACGTAATTCAACTTTTCCTCATGAGATGGCAGAGTGAGTTGCATTTGTGATTTGTGTACGAGCGCCTCCTCTCCAATGTTATATGCTCTTATATATCGATAGTATGCTTGGCTTGAAGTGGGCTATCTCTAGACTTTGAGATTCGCTTGTAAACAAGATGGCTGCCAGTAAACAAGTGAAATTTACCTATATATAACCCCTTTTAGGAAGTAATGATGATTAGGGTTGTCATTTTTTCACTGAAATTAGTAGTAGTATTATAAATAGTGTGAACTATGCTCCTGAAGAACAAATAGATGTGGAAATCGAAGAGGAAGTGCAAGGATAATACTCTGTTACGTCTCAGCAGGAGGAATGAGTACAGAGGTGGTATGAAAGCCATTTATTTTCATGTATATTTAAATCTTTAATGGTCATGTAAGTAAGAAATTTCTCATGATATGAAGCGACACTATATTTCCTAGAAAATAGTCACAGCCCCAATGCATTTTTTAATCCCCCAAATATGCAGCGATCAGTGTGCTGGAGTCATTTTCAAGGTGTCATTTTAAAGATGAAGATTGAGAGAACAAATCAAGACTAAAGACGAAATTTGAATTTGTTCACCCAAAATCAGATTCCATTTCCCCTGAAGAAGACTCAAATTCTAGAATTTTCTTCCTGTCACCATTAGACTTCAAGCACTATTACATAGTGTTATGGGAAATCATCGTACAAATGTTCGGGAATATTTGGTCAGTCATGCATTATATTTTAACATGCAACATTGTATATGATCCTTGCGTCACAATTTTTATTTCTGAAGTTGAAATTTTGAGAACTAGTCCTCAACACATACATTAAGTAATAGATAATCTGTGGTTTGTTGTCAGGAAATAAATTATTATTTTAATTATTATTTTCAATTTTGTCTTCCTTAACATTTGGACGTTCCGTCTCACTCGAGGCCTCCTAGACCGCATAATAAACTGAATCTCTCTTTGGGCTGTGTTTTTGTGAAGTTCGTCGGGTAATCACTGAATGTGTCAGCAGAGATGCCGACATCGTCCAATATGGAGTGTCTAATGGACTTTTTTCCGCCCGTCAAATGTCCGACTATCTCTACCGGGTTTGAACCCGCTATCTTGGGATCCGGAGGGAGCTGTAAAACCAGTGACATTCTTAACTGTAATTTATTACCGACAGAAGAGGACCGAATTAAGAAGGTCAATCCCGAATTAAGGACAAGCCCACATACATGGCGCTCGTAGAACTAGAAAAAGGCATTCGATAATGTTGATCGAACAAAGCTGAAGATGATTGAGGTCAGATATCGCGAAAGAAGAATTATCTATACTCTCTACAAAAATCAGTCCGCAGTGATAAGAAAGGATGGTTTTCAAAAAGCAGCAGCAATAGAGGTAGGAGTGGGGCAAGGTTGCAGCTTTCCCGTCTCCTTTTCAGTTATCGTACTGAACAAGCAATGAAGGAAATCAAAGAAGAATTTGGAAATGTTATCACTATTAAAGGAGAGGAAATTAATACCCTGAGATATTATTTCAAGTGAGGGTAAAGAAGACTTGGAGAAACTGCAGAGTCTTGTGGAAAGAGTCCAAGATGAAAGTCCAAAACAAAAGTAATTGTGTGCACTTGAATGAAGTTAGCTGATACAGGAATCTTTACATTAGGAAATGAAGAGTTAAAGGACGCAGATTAATATTGTTACTTGCGTATAAAATAAGTAACGATGGAAGAAGTAAGGAGGACATAAAATGCAGACTAGCACAAGCAAGGAAGATCCTTCTTAAGAGAAGAAATTTGCTCACCTCGAACATTGATATAGGAATTAGAGAGATGTTTCTGAATAATTTCGTCTGGAGCATGGCATTGTATGGAAATGAAACATGGACGATAACTAGCTCAAAAAGAACGAGAATGGAAGGTCTTGAAATGTGGTGTTACGGAAGAATGCTGAAGATGAGATGGATAGATCGAGTCAGGAATGAAGAGGTACTGAATCGAATTGGTGAGAAGAGGTGAATGTGGCTAAATTTCACACGAGGTAAAATGGTAGAACACACCTTAACACACCCTGGACATGTTCAGTTGGTTTCTAAGGGAAGTTTGATGGTAAGAACGGTAGAGGTAGGCCAGGGTATGAATAAAACAAGCAAATTAGAGTAGATGTAGCAGTTACGTAGAAATGAAAAGAGCAGCACTGTATTGGGTGGCAAGGACTTAAACAATAAAAGAGGAAGCAGTTATATATCATTATAAATCTGATATACTTTTGAAATATGAAAGAATTAACAAATCTCCCGGTTTTTTGTGTGTGTTAGATTCTTCTCCTTTAACGACTGGTAAGTCTGGCAACGCTATTCTGTTGTGACTCTTGTCACTTAAATTACCGTACAGTGTAACTTAATCAAGCGGTGAAGAGTAGGGGAACTCATTGAGAGAGGAGTTATAGAAATGGTTGTCAGTATTTCACATTCAAACCTAGAAAACCGCAGAGGGCTGATCGATTTTCAAACAGACCACCCTGATAGGGGGTGGGGATGAGCTGTTAACATGAAACTGCGTATGGAATGAGTGAGGGTCCATGTTATCACCGCTAAGCCTTCAGCGTGAATAACTGTTTTAAATGTCTTGTTTTCAGTGTTTCAATAAACGTTGTGTGTGGCACCCGCTTCCGCAGACAGACAGTGTCGGGGGATGGAGAGAGCAATTAGCGCTCACAACCCTGGTGGGAGAGCGTGTCGGACAAAGAGGGCGATGTGACTGCATTTAATATTAGTTTAGTAGCTACTGCACTACCAGCTCCTAAACACGGCCATCTTACAAAATTCGACAACAGAATGAAGTCGAAATTAAATTAGTAGCGCCCAGATTTGTACGCAGTATCAAAGTTCTAAATCTATACAAATTAATAAAATTGAAGTGTCTGTTTACAATGTCAAAATAACAGCATTTGACTACGTTTATATTAACGTATATACGGTATTTATTTTTTTTTTAAACAATTTTTTTCCATTTTTGTCTGTCTGTCCGTTTGTTCCGGCTAATGTCCGAAACGGCTGGACCGATTTCGACGGGACTTTCCCTGGCAGATAACTGATGGCATGAGGAGTAACTTAGGCCACGTTTAATATTTTAAGCAATTAGAGGTCGGCGAGGGGGTGAGGTATAAAAATAAATAGGCGAAATATCGAATTTGTCGTACTGGAACGAGACAAAGCTCATTTTAATCCCCTTGATACAAAGAATAAAACTCGGTAAGCCCGAAAACCATATTTTAAGGCCCTAAAACCAACCTTAATGGAGATATTGGCACCACACTACCCCTGCTCTAGGAATCAGATAAAGAAACGAACATCCGTAACCATGGCAACGACAGCTCAAGGATTCTACAGCAGTGAGATTTCCTACCCAAAGTTGGTACACATTTTAATAGTTACAAAATATCGGGCCTAACAAGTAAATTTAATAATATGTATATTTGTGGTAATGTCTAGCGGCAGTACACTTACACTATAATTTAAAACATGACAAATAATTTCTACGTACTGAAGTTAGCACACCAGTGATATAAATACCTAATTAAGTCACTCACACCGATAGTATGAGTAACTAAAACCAGTCTCTGATAACCTGTATGAAGAACGGGTACTTCTGCTAGTTGCTTTATAAAAATATTGAAATTATAAAAATTTTGAAATATGACATTAATTTCATTCGGGTATTCTGCCTTATGGCAGGTTATGTCATGTGATAAACCAGTTTCACTTTTGCCTGTCCATACCCAAGTTTTTCATCTCCGAATTTTTCTTTAGTTTGATGCTGTCCAGCATTTGATATCTTTTCCTTCCTCTTATACTTTCGCTTTCACCTATACTTCTATTCCTTCTTTAGTAAACAGTCCCTCCTCAAATAATGTCCAAGTGAGTTCATTTTTCTCCTAATTATTTGCAACATAGTTCGTTCTTCTCTAACTATTCATTTCCATTTCACTTGTTCTATTCTCCTCCATATCCACATCTCTGGTGCCTCCAATCTTCTTTTGTCTTTCTCTACCAATCAGTACTGTTCTTCATCTAGGGCAGTCGCTCAGGTGGCAGATTCCCTACTGTTGTTTTCCTAGACTTTTCTTAAATGATTGCAAAGAAATTGGAAATTTATTGAACATCTCCCTTGGTAAGTTATTCCAATCCCTAACTCCCCTTAACGAATATTTGCCCAAATTTGTCCTCTTGAATTCCAGATTTATCTCAAACTTATTCGTCTACTGATGTCCTCCAACACCATGTCTCCACTGACCACTCGGTACATACCACTTAGTCGAGCAGCTCGTCTTCTTTCTCCCAAGTCTTCCCAGTCTAAACTTTGCAACATTTTTGTAGCTCTACTCTTTTGTCGGAAATCGCCCAGAACAAATCGAGCTGCTTTCCTTTGGATGTTTCCCAGTTCTTGAATCAAGTAATACTGGCGAGGTTCATACTCTAGTTGCGGTCTTACCAGAGACTTATATACCATCTCCTTTACATCCATACTACAACCCCTAAATACTCTCATAACCATGTGCAGAGATCTGTACCCTTTATTTACAATCACATTTATGTGATTACCCCAATGAAGATCTTTCCTTATATTAACACCTAGATACTTACAATGATCCCCAAAGGGACCTTTCTCCCCACCAACGCAGTAATTAAAACTGAGAGGACCTTTCCTATTTGTGAAACTCACAACCTGACCTTTAACCCTGTTTATCAACATACCATTGCCTGCTGTCCATCTCATAACATTATCGAGGTCATTTTGCAGTTGCTCACAATCTTGTAACTTATTTCTTCCGTACTCTCCAAGTCTCTGCACCATACAGCGAAATGCTCCAAATATAACACTTGGCAACTGCTTTCCTCGAAGAAATTTAAATGTTCACTTGAAGCTTTCTTTCGCCATGGCAATTCTTTTCTTAATTTCTGTAGTGCAGTACATATTCTCCCTGATAGGACTACGCCATTTCTTCACCCCGTATATGAATTGGTTGATGTTGGAAAGCGACTTCTAACAATTTCTAAATTTTACTGGGGAGAGACCACTGTCTAGGTGTTGGAAAATATCGACCTATGTTTTAAGTTTCAGCCACTGAGTGATGCAATTCATAGATTACGAATAAAACACACTTTTTTATTGCAAAAGTACCCTTGATACATGAAATTGAGTGAACATTAGAATTTTAAATTCCAACTTCCACATAAAACCCACACATGTTCACAAAATGTCTTGGTATTATGTTTGAAAGGTATAAATCAAGTTTTCAATATGAATACTGAAGCAATAATGCAAAACTGAATAGTAATATGAAAGGGAAGTACAGTATCAATGCAAGAATCATTGAAACACAGAAAGCAATTCCAACAACAGCAGTTTATTGTAATGAGAAAATGCTAAACAATATTGATATTACGCAGATCTACAGCAGATGTGTCCATTTTTCAAGGACAGCACAGCCTTGGTGTGGACTGCATTGGTCTCCTTTCAACACCAAACGGTGGCCCTGTCTATCATCTGTAGTACCGTATCAAAACAGAACACTTAGTAAAACCTGCAGAAGTTCCCTTTCAGCAACAAATGGTTCATATTAATATGACATTTTCGACCTCTTCCTGCAATTATCATAATTTTGCTGTTCTTCGTATTAATTCTCATTGCATATTGTTCTACTGGTTCTACTGGTTGGGTGAAATATCTTCCGGGGGTTCTTCTACTTCACCAGTAAGGATGTTGCAAACAGTTTGAATACCTTAGATTTTTCATGACTGCATGGAGTTTCTCAGAAACTCTGACCAATGAAAGGTACCTAGCCATTCCAGATTCTGAGAAAGGGCCTACTGTGTTTCACAGGAAAAGGGCTGGAAATCGTAATTTAAAGGAATAATAATAATAATTGTACATCTCACTGACTACTTTTACGGTTTCCGGAGACGCCGAGGTGCCATAATTTAGCCCAGTAGGAGTTCCTTAACGTGTCAGTAAATGTACTGACACGAAGCTGACGTATTTGAACACCTTCAAGTACCACTGAGCTTAGCCAGGATCGAGCCCACCAAGTTGGAACCAAAAGGGTAGCGAATCAACCGTCTGGGCCACTCAGCACAGCTAAAGGAGTTTAAAAACCAACTTTTGCAATCGACAATTATTCTAGCTGAGATGAAATTCGCCAATTATATCACTACAGTCTGAAAATTAAACGAGCTGAGAATTTGTAATTGTTTCGAACAGTTACCTAGATATGTATAGCCCTCGATGCCTAATAGTTTCGGGGTCGAAAAAGAACAAGAGTTCACCAAGGGAGGTCAGACAAGATAGGTGAAATTGAGGAGCGGAAGCAATTCCAGGACTTAGATAATGGCTCCGTGGTCGCCAATCCACTCTCCAAAGTTCAGAGCCCCTGGGGCCCCTTTTAGCCGCCTCTTACGACAGACAGTTGATACCGTGTGTGTTACTCTACCACCACGACCCACAGGGGGATTGAGACTTAAAGCCTTCAGGAGACTCGTTGGTGCTATTCGAGAGGAGTAGGTTTTGTGCCCGTACCAGGCTTCACCCTCTCCCTTTCTCCTATTATATATCACGTCATTCATTTTTTTATTATTTTTTTCTAATTTTGCTTTACGCCGCACCGACACAGATAGGTCTTATGGCAACAATAGGATAGGAAATTGGTAGGTTAGATAAGGAAGCGACCGTGGCTTTAATTAAGATATTGAAACATCATTTGCCTGGTGTGAAAATGGCAAACCACGAAAAATCATCTTCAAGGCTGCCGACAGTGGGGTTCGAATCCAATATCTACTCGACTCAAACCGCACAATAATAATGTATAACGGGTGATTGTTTAGTCCACCCTGTCAATAGTTGAATTATTTACACGTACCGTACATGTTTCGGGAGCCTTAACTCCCTTCATCAGCGTATTTACATCAAAATCAACCTCATCCAAATCTCAAGATACAACATTGTCCTGTATAACATCAACTCTATACCAACATGTAATATAATAATGTCTGTTGTAACCAACACGTCAGACCTGGAACTTATTTAAAAATACTCTCGAACAGTTCACTCATTCCTTTACACTCTTACAACGTGTATCGTCACCCTGGATGTATGCATTAGCTGAGTCAGACACTGATAAAATGATACTTTTCACAGACACTTGCTCTGTCGCGCCATTTCTTTCATCTCATGAACTGCTCCAATGAGGTTGACGTCAGGAAGGTCATTCGGTCGTAAACACTCGCACGAAGATTCATACCCGACCCCGCAGAGAAACGGGACAAAGTGTTTAAAACCCTAGACCAGGCACGCTGGTTGTTTCTCTCAACCAGCGCACTAGAACTGTCAGCCTTTTACCACCTCGCATCTCATACCTTTGCTCTCACTCTTGGCCTTCACTTCAGTCGAGTTTCGACAACATTGGAAGCGATCCGTGTGCAATTATTTGGAGCGACCTCTTGGAACCCAAAGCTGGTTGACAATGTCAACCGCGCTCCTGGTCATGTAAGTAAAATGTATTCCTTTAAAATGTCCTTTCCTCTGTACTTTTCGGGTAATTAGGCAAAGTCAGGAGTAATTACATGTAGTATATTTCTAGTTTACGTATCTTCTTGTCATTTTGAGCAAGTTGTCCGATTAGAGGACTCTGCCTTGGATTTTTCGGATGGGGAGGAGGAAATTATGATCATAAGAGTGATACGGAGCAGGAGCCGATTCGGTCAGTGAGATCTATGAAGACGATAACGAAACGGAATTTTTCTTCAGGAGAGATGGAGGAACAATGTGGTCCGCAACGGACTTTCAAAACTTACTTCGATGGAATTATTTTTTTTTATTTTTTTTTTATTGCTATTTGCTTTACGTCGCACCGACACAGATAGGTCTTATGGCAACGATGGGATAGGAAAGGACCAGGAATGGGAAGGAAGCGGCCGTGCCCTTAATTAAGGTACAGCCCCAGCATTTTCCTGGTGTGAAAATGGGAAACCACGGAAAACCACCTTCAGGGCTGCCGACAGTGGGGGCTTCGAGGGTAAAAGCAAGGAATATTGTAAAAATACTGCCAGGACCGGAAGGGGAGATGAGGAAGGTACAAAATAGGAATTTACTCTTTCATGTAGTTGATAAACGCTGAGATGGTCGATGAATTATTATACTGGACTAATTTGTACATTTCTAGGAAGCGGGAGGAAGTGAATTACTGGCATTGCTCGGGAGATAAGGTATAAAAGATATTTTGGACATGGCAACAAAGTTTATTTTTCGTCCAGGGGCTGTCTGGCAGAGGCGGTAAAGGAGTGATCGATTCGTCCGAAAGGACGTGGGTTCGAATCCCCGCCAGCAAGTCGTAAAATTTAAGAAACGAGATTTCCACTTCCGGAGGTGCATGTGACCCTGAGGTTCACTCAGCCCAGAACAAAAATGAGTACCAAGTTAATTCCTAGGGGCAAAAGCGGCCGGGCGTAGAGCTAACCACTCTAACCCATCACGTGCCGCGGTTAAGAATGGTGGAAGCCTTTACCTTCCACTCCTCCGAGGGCTCTCATGGCCTGTACGGAGATATCTTTGTCTTTGTCTTTGTAATTATATCTGATTATTTCATTGTATAATTGTGCAAATATTAAAATATGACCATTATTTTAATTTAATTATGTATCCACTTATTAACTCATTTTAAATAGGCGCAGTATTCATGTCCCTATCAGAATTAATTCACGTGTTCATGATTATCCATTTTAAGTACATTCATATTAATCACTAATACAAGAGTTTAATTTTATTTGGAGAATAACATTGGAACAAAAGATAAAACGCCGTTAAATGAAATGTTTATGCGATTGGAAGCCTGTATACGACTGAAAATGTAACTGGTTGACAAAGTCACCGCGCGCCCAGTCTAGGGTTAAATAAAGCACTTTTAATGAATCAACGATAAGCTAATTGCAAAACGTTCACGAACAGTACTAATGACATTTAGATGGTGGTAAGTTTCGTTCTTAAGAGGTCCGATACGGACTTCATCAACCTCAAGCTTTAATCTGCGGTATAGTTCCAGCAACAGGAAGGAATTCTGATAACTGTAAATCATCATTCATCAGCATGTTCAACACCGTTTGTTCCCTCTTGTGACTGACTACCAACGTTACTTCACTGTCTCCTCTTCACTCAGTAGTGGACTATGCCGAGATGCAGAAGTTTTCTCTTCATGTCATTATGTAGAGCAGTGGCCCATGTTTGCATAGTCTGTCCCTTATGTCTCCTTCTTACCACTTACAAAGTGTGGCCAATTTTTGCAATCACCTCGAAACTTTACGTGGCAGCAGACGTTAATACCATCGTACTTGACATTTGGGAATTTCTATCTGCGTCTATGTAACGTCTAATCAATCGAAACATGATACAATCTAATGGCACCGGTTGATCACGACAGCATCGTAATTTTAATGACACTTAATCGACGTTGAGCTTCCTTCGTAGTTGGCCAATATTAGGAGCCATTCAATGTAACAGCACACATGATGGTGTGATAAATCGGGTATTCATTCATTTAGCAATTTTAAATGATTTATTCAGGTCAAGAAAACACCATTCAATTGTCCAAACCCCATATCTTCAGTCAGCTGGGTTCCACCATCCCAGATGTCAATGGAAAACGCTCCATATAATAAGTGCTGTTCCACGCACCAAATGGCAATGGCGGACCTCATCAAACTGTCTTTGTGGCGGGGTAAGTTGCAGACAGTTCAAAAAATTAATTTTGAGTGCCAACATCGAACTTTCGGTGGCACTTTATCTCATGTCCAATAGAGCCATCCTGTGGATTTCTAATCTGAATTTGGATATGTAGCTAATATTGCGATCTTACAATGAACACTTCCCCAATAAGGAGGTTGCCCATAAGGACAAAGTATACTAAATACATTTATGACAATAGAAATGGTTTCTCAGTACTGACAATGAACTTTTCACGGCTTTGAGGACTGCATTTTTCGTCAAAGACTTTGCTAGTTTTAACCTTGAGCGGACTGCTTTCCTTCTCTGATTGTAGTCTTGAAACTGTGTTAGCTGATAGATGTATTTTTTTTCTTTTTACCCTCTCTCTCTTAGATTGTCTTCCGAGATTTGATGATTTTTCAAAATTTCTCACGATGTATACGTTGTTTTTATTTTTTCTCAAGGCATAAAACTTCCTGGCAGGGTGTTCAGGGAAGATATCAAGTGCTTTTGGAAGATATTTTGGGAAGCCATTTACCAAATTCGAAAACGTGGCATAATTTATATTATGTTGGAAGAGATTCTTACAGTTTTGCATATCAGCCTTGAATGTGCCGAAGTCCATGTCATTTAACATACAGGGAGCAGGTGGTACACCGTCTGAGGAACAAGTGTTCGAGGGATGTTGATCGACAATACGGATGCGCTTTGCTGATGTGGACACGCAAACCACTAGCACCTTGAAAATAACGCCCACAGTTCTTGCATTTCATATTGATAACTTGGTCTAAACACGCAGGGATAATAATTATAACTTCGTGTGGCTATTTCTAGCCGAGTGCATCCCTTGTAAGGCAGACCCTCCGATGACGGTGGGCGGCATCTGTCATTAGTAGGTAACTGCATGTTATTGTGGTGGAGGATAGTATTATATGTGTTGTGTGAGTTGCAGGGATGTTGGGGACAGCACAAACACCCAGCTCCCGAGCCAATGGAATTAACTAATGAAGCTAAAATTTCCAGACCAGGCCGGGACCCTCTGAACTACCATTATGCTGACCATTCAGCCAACGAGTCGGACAACCCGCAGGTGTGAGGTTAATATTTAAATTCTCATCCACAATAACTATGCCTTTATTAGGAATTGGAGTATTTGATTCAATCTTGAGTAATGACCTCAAAAGGATAAGGCTGAACGGTCATTGAGGGAATGTATTATTACGCGGATAGGTTAGGAGTTCCGACACAAATAATAACGTATATCAAAATCTCCAAGACATGTGCGTATATATCCCAATGGCCACTACTTACGAAATTGATTATTTAGAAGCAAGTGGGAGAAGATAAAAACTATCGTACCATGATACATAGGTTCGAATCTTATAACCTCTAAGCATCATGGTGACAATTGGTTATAATGTAACAAACTTGTTTGACCGCAAATATATCAAAATTGCCACAGAACACTCAAGAAAGCAACAAGATCACATCTAATGTACAAGGCTCACTAAAAGAATAATACAAAACCCACATTAATCATATTAAATCAAACATAATCAGCACGGACACTTCTATACCAAGCCACAAAAAATAAATTTCGTGTTTCTCTACTGACAGCTAAACTACATAATATTCTTTAAATCAATATAAAAATTATTTATTGTTGAACAGGTTAATATTTGTCACAAATGTGAATTTTTCTGTATATTCACATTAACCCTAATGTATTGAATAAAGATACTGTTCAACAATAAATCTTTTTTATAGTGATTTAAATAATATTAGTATGTCTCTCTACCAAGATCAAAGTGTGCGCTTGTAAGCTCTGCAGTTGACTTCGACGTACTACAAGCGATACGCAACAACAAATCCTGGTTCCTCGTTGGAACCAGGGAAAACTTCAGGAATTGGCCACTACCCAACACTCACTCAGTAAGAAGTTTGGTACAGCTGGACAGTATGTACCCGTATCAGCAGTACACACCCGTTACCACCGCCACAGTTACAACAACCACCACAATCTCCACTACGACTCACCCGCCGACGCTACTGATAGAAACTTACGATTGGAGGTGTACATGTCATAGGGGTTATACCTGAAACATCTGCAATATTTTAGAGGGGCACTAATCTTATCCAGGTCCTTAGCTGTGGACATTTTTGATATGTCCATTTAATGACTGGGGACGTTTTGGATAATATATCTTTGATGACCGTGGATAGATTGGATAATATTCACTTGATAACGGTGGACATATTCGATAATATCCGTTTGATGGCATTGGACATCTTGAATGATGTCAATTTAATGACAATGGACATGTTGGATAATATCCATTTGATAACTGTTGACATTTCTGATACTGGACTTAAGCGTTAATGGATATTTCGCTGTTGACTAACTGTCTGAGTAAACGCGGGCCCTATCTCATAAAACTCGACAGGTGGGACAGTTTCGACAGTAATGTCACATCTGATAAATTTATAAATATGTTCTTACAACTTTCTGTTTCATAAATGTTACTTGACAGGCAAAATATAGTAACTTGTCAACTTAAAGAACTTGTTCCATAAACGTGATAATTGTATGTCAGTTGCGAAAATGTTATGTCAGACCTAGTAAGCTTACTTCATTACGCTGTAGATGGTACTGAAGAGCGATATAGATCATTGTATGCGATGAATAGTCACTGAAATTGAAGGTTAGGTTAACAACTTGCCTAAAAACCCGGCGTGGTCTCATTTAAATTTCTTTGCTTCTCTCACTATTGCTGTTAATGGAGTTCAGTATCCACAATGAGGCTTTCAACAAACTTACACTATGGACAATCGAAAACGAACTTCAATTAAATGAAAACAAAACTATGTCAATGTAATTCAGAAAAGGAGGCAACGCGGTAGCTAACGATGTTATAATTTATAAGAGACTCACTATCGATCATAACACATTGCAAATACTTGGGAATCACATTACAGACTCATGGAAATATATACAGTATCCATGCTCGGGAGAGAGTTATAGCTGCTTTATCAACTATGAACAGTATACCAACTTTACCGAAGTTGTCATTATTTTTTGCTAGTTGCTTTACGTCTCACCGACACAGATAGGTTTTACGGCGACGATGGGACAGGGAAGGGCTGGGAGTGGGAAGGAAGCGGCCGTGGCCTTAATTAAGGTACAGCCCCAGCATTTGCCTGGTGTGAAAATGGGAAACCACGGAAAACCATTTTCAGGGCTGCCGACAGTGGGGTTCGAACCTACTATCTCCCGAATACTGGATACTGGCCGCACTTAAGCGACTGCAGCTATCGACCTCGGTAAAGTTGCCATTAAATACTGCGTTAAAAATGTTTAAGTTAAAAGTCACCCCAATAGTGGCATATAGTTTGACATTAATCTGGAACCAACTCAAAAAGAGAACCTCAAGGAAATCGAAAAATTCAAAGCATTATTCCTGAAAAAGGCCTTATGTGTTTCAGCGCCCGTACTTAGCTATCTTGGAGAGCAAGGCGTGTACGCTCCATGCTTGGAATGTGTACAGAGAGAGAGGTTTCCGAAATAAGCATTTCAAATTGAACTGTTTGTTTATTCAAAGAAGAAGAAAAAATTGAATATCACCTTTAATACAGCTAGAGTTGGAATACAGGAGTGAATGTCCTTTGTGTTGTGGCAAGCGATGTCCCTCTCTGCTGGTACTTCTTCCCCACACCAAAGATCAACTCCGTGTGCCATGGGACCACGTGAATTCCCACAACGACTAGTATACCTGGAAGCTCTGGCAAATCGCAGATGTTCTGGGAGTCTAAGTTCCAGGGTTCACTCATTCGGTGCGATTGTGTACACTCGACTGACATTGGTGGAGTTTGAAATGAAACTGAGTGGTTTGAAGAGTTCCCATGAAGGGAGAAAAGAAACGTGGTTATACCGTGTATAATGTCAATAGAATCTGCTTCTTTACTCTGACTGCACAATGAAAATACAGAGTTTATTCTGCGGTTTGAATGTTAATGGGATTAAACGCGCACTTAAAGTAAAATTCACTTAACACAGTTTTTAAAGATTTTTAAAAGAAAATTTCACTTGGTACAGTTCTGACACTAAATCATTTACTTGGCACAGTTTTGAAAATGTTACTGGCCACAGTTTTAAATAAATTCAAAGTAATTATTCACTTGTGCGTTCGCAGCACATGAAGTAAGAGGACACAAATGCGTAAGAAGTTTCGTTATGTCCTACTACTGCCAGAATGATTTACAAGTCGGTCAGACTACAACATATTAAGTACACACGTATGAACTTTGTTCCGTTCACACGTGATAACATGGGGTACTTAGTTGCGAAGGTAAATAACGTTTCGTTCGCTGAGACCATCTTGTTATTTCTAACACTACAGACAGTATAGTACTGACCTTCAACCACTTGTACGAGAAAGAATTTTCTCTTTACTGAAGCTACTTAATGAAATAAATTCAACTCTAATGTAGAATAAATGTTAACCAGCGCTCGAGCTGTTTTTACGAACTCCCAGTTTTATGCATTGTCTTAAAGGACTGAGTCAACATTTCCACTCGAAGACAGAAAGAGTTTGAACTTCACCTGGAAACACAAGTCCTAAGTTTACACTCGACATTCAACTAAGTTTGAATTCACGGTTCCTAAATCTAAGTTCAATCGCTCAGTTCTAATATAACTTGAAAAATGCAAGACCAACGTACATTACTCGGAATATGAACTGATAGAAGATATTCAGTCACCTTTATACGATGGATTTCTGTCCAAGTTCGCAGTAGCACACCTGTAAAATTTCCCCGCAGGCCATCCTACAGCCACCAGCACGGCTAGGCTGTGGAATCGCACACCGTCTGCTGTGTGGCCTCAATGTAAACAAAATCAGCTGGTGGCGTCACGAGATTTCCCTATAACTTCAACTTGCCATAACTTCGTCAATTTTTCATATATTTGCTTGAGACTTGGTAATTATGCATGGTTTAGCATTGTCTAGACGGTGATTATTATTATTACAACTTCCCCCATGCGGAGGCTGCCACAAGGACAAAGTATGTCGTATCCAAAATATCCAAATCGTGATGCTAATTTTATGTATTGAGTTATCAGGCCTGGAACTATAGAACACTCCGTATGACGTAGCCTGTCCTTGACTGACCATCACCGAGGTCGCTCCTCGTTCGCCAGCTGCGGTCGGCTAATCTTGCTCGCAGCGGGTACTTTAAACTTTAAATACTTCAAGGCATCAGCATTCGTGGTTCAGTATACACCCTCACGTCTGGCGTATACTCGCCAGAGAATCCTTCTTCATTAAGGTTTTGAGATAAAACCTATTTCTGCCATCAACAGAAGCATACCATTGTCTACTCCGAGAAATGCAAGGAAAAAGAGAGAAAATATTTATTGAATTTTACGCTACAAATTCAATGATCAATAGTAAATGGATAAAAGCCAGTTATGCAATGAGACACATCATGGCGCGTTTTGGGGTTCATGATTTTCACCACCGGATCTGCACGAGAGACATCTACTATCAACCGGATGAACTATGTGTATGCAAACTTTGTGATAACCCATGTGACAGATATCACGTAATGACATGCAAGCGCAGAGAAATGTCTCTGACAAAATTCTGTGAAAGTGCTTAAGATTTAAGATTATGGCCTTTACGTATCCTCATTGCGCGAAATTAAATTAAATTATCCACAAGAGAATTTTTTTAAAATCACGAAAAGAAACACGTAATTTTTATACACATTTGAGGCTAAACATAATTTCGTGTGGCTATTTCTAGACGAATGCAGCCCTCCAAAGGCAGACCCTCCGAAGATGGTGGGAGGCACCAGCCCTGCACAGTTAACTGCGTGTTATTGTGGTAGAGGATAGTGTTATGTGTGGTGTGTGAGTTGCAGGGATGTTGGGGACAGCACGAAAACCCAGCCCCCGAGCCACTGGAATTAACCAATTAAGGTTTAAATCCCCGACCCGGCCGGGAATCGAAACCGGGACGCTCTGAACCGGAGGCCAGTGCGCTGAACATTCAGCCAATGAGTCCGACGAAGCTAAATATGAAGGATTACCTGTCACTTCTACAATGGCAATTCTACGAATTTGTACCTATGTCAAAAAAACTAAGGACATACATCTGTTCCATAGCACTACATGTAGCCTACAATTTGACAAATATGTCAGATTTTTGCCTGCCAGTACAAAAGCTTTATGAAACAGACATTTGTAAATTTGTCGTACAAATCTACAAAATTAGCATTACAAAGTTATAAAGTTGTAAGCTTTTATGAAACCGTAAATTGTTAACGCGTAAAATTGTCTGACAATTTCCTGTCACCTATAACACTGTAACTTTTATGAAATAGGGCCGTGATTCAACACATCCCTCCAATCACCGTAGATCGTTATGATGGACAGCGGTCGTCTTGGCAGGACGAGGGCCCTCAGCGATGCGTTTGTAATTCCACTCATTAGTAACGCATTATTCATGGACTCACGTTTCAAAGCGGGCGGGCTAGAGAGAATTTCAAAACGAGGCTACGGAGCTTCCTTGCTGCTTGCATTGTCCCTCATTGCGTCCTCGTTAATTACGCTGATGTGTGAGGACACGGTAAACGAGGACAGCCTTTCATTCGTCCGGCTTAAACCGCTTTCACGGAAATAAACCCCTGCGTGCAACAGGCTATATTGGCCCGCAATACAATATACCACTCCTAACATAACAGCCCAATTAATTTTAAATTGCTACCAGTTATGAACATTTAACATGCATACAGACATCGCAGTATTCAGAACGCGCACAAAGGGAAGGGAACTAATGCGCTGCATGATAAGTTTAGACGATGGATACAGAGCAACCGTATAGCACTCATAGCTGCTGCCATCATTTCGCTTCATTCTTTTGATGATGGTCAAGATGATAATAATCATAAAAACAACTTTTAAATCATATTTACAAGAATACCAGTGAGTGGATGCAAAGTACAGGGTGCGCACAAAGTTCGTGTACACGTATATTACATGAAATTAAATTAAACTCAAAACTGACATGATATAAAAATACATGTCCTCATTACTTATTTATTTCTACTAACATCTTAGGAATCCCAAACGTCCGTAAGTGTCCCTCCATGGTCTTTGATCAGGTGAATACGCCGCCATGTTCCGATGCTCATATTAAGCAAGATCGATGGCGTCACTGACTGGAAAGCTTCGCCCAAGGCATTTTTCAGATCATCAATTCCAACATCCCGTCGCTTCCTCACCTGTTCCTTGATGTAATCCCAGAAACGTTATCGGGTGTCTTTGATGGCCATGGAAGAGGAGCTGGATTACTGTCCGATCCTCGACTGACCCCGCGATTCCCAAAGACTGCGTTCAAACGTTGTCTAACAGCGCACCAACTTGTTGAAACCAAACTACATCTAAGATTCTAGCATTTTGCAGCAGCGAAATGAGCCAGTCATTAATCATCTGGATTAACAGAACGATCAAAAACTATGAGCCAAACAGATGCGTTTGTGTCATTCCGGCTTAGATCATGACATGAATTGGGTTTCGCTATATTTCCTGAAAAATAATGTGGATTTCCTTTTCCCCAAAAGTAAACAAGTAAACAACAAATCATACATTCGCCAGTGAAAGAGACTTCTGTCTTCTGAGCCATTGTTTGGAATTATTGCAAAATCCCACGGCAAGCATCAACACGTCTCTGACACCCAATGGACGCCAACACTTCATTTTCAGATCCACTTTGATGTGTTTCCTCATGGTTGATTCCAGTATCGCCAACTCTGACGCACGTTTCCGTATGGATTTGACAGGAGATTGTTCGATAGATTTGTCTACGTCAGAACAAAATTCAAGTCTGGTGGATGACCTTCCACTTCACGACGCGTCGCGAGCACTGCTCGTTACAAAGCCTTTCTTTTCCCGCGCTACCAACGTCTTCTTTGTCGGTGCTGCTTTCACAAACCGCGCAACGAAATCGTCCCTCACATTTTAATTGATTTGTCACTAATTTTACGCTCATGAATTCACAAACGTTCCTCAGTCATATAATCACTTCTATCAGTCATTCCTTCAATATCATGGCACCAACTGTTGTCAACAATCGAAGTCAATAACTATGTGTATCTGACAATAGAAGTAAATAATGGGTAGTGGTATACGGCCTTTGTGCGCATTCTGTGTAAAGAATGCTATGGTGAGATGGGATTAACAGCAGATATGAAACAGTACAGAACAACTTTCAGGAGATTGATACAAAATTGTGTGGGTTACCGGGAGAAAGAAAAGAAGGAACGGCATAACATCTGCACAGAAAAGAGGAGGGAAAACAGAGCGAAATAATAAAACTCTCGAAAAGTAAGAAATAAAGCAGGAGACAAACGGAAATCAATGCCGAGGGTTATTTTCTGTGGTCCTGAGATGGCCAAAATCGAGATAATAATGATAATAATAGAAACTAGGCCCCTGCTATTATTGACATACTCTCAAAATTACTGACCGCCTTTGCATAGAACAGGCGGTAAATAAAATCAAAAAGGAACTGGGAAAAGGAACCACAATAGAAGGAGAGAAAATCAAAACTCTGATATTCACCGATATTTATTATTTATTTATTTATTTATTTATTTATTCCTGACTTACATTTGTGGCGAAGTTAGGGCTCACGGCCCTCTCTTACACTTAACCACTATAAACAGAATTTAAAAATGTAAACATAAAAGTTAGACATAGAAATTCTAAAAAGAAATAATACTACAAACAGATAATTCTAAGACTACCGGTAAGTTAGGCCTACATATCAGTACAGCAATTAATGTGATAATTACTAATAATAATAATCATAACAATATTAATAATAATAACAATATTAATATTAATAATAATAATAATAGTAAATGAAGAAAACCCATTCACACAACATACACACAATGACTCACACAACTCAGTTTTATGTTACCAGGAAAAACTTTCTGCAGGCAGATTTGAATTTATGAGAGGAAGTAAGGTGCCGAATGTCCATTGGGAGTGTATTCCAGAGTCTCGATGCGGTAACTAAAAAGGATTGATTGTAGGAATTGGTTCGACTTAGTGGAATTTCAAGTAAGGAACCAGAACGGGTACTAATTTCATGGAATGAGGAAAGGAAACGAAAATTAGAAGAGAGGTAAGTAGGAGTGTTCGTCGAGAGCACTTGGTAAACAAGTGTCATTAGGTGATAATTCCTACGTTCATTTATGCGTAGCCATTCCAATGTTTTGAAATATGGTGTAACATGAGTGTCATGTCGCAGTTGGAAGGCATATCGTATGCATGAGTTTTGTGCTCGCTGAAGTCTCAAAGCTTGTTCAGCATTTAGATTGACTAGTACTGTATCACAGTAGTCTAAAATTGGGAATAGTAGTGCTTGGATTAATTTTAATTTAAGTTTTTGAGGAAAAGAATTCTTGTGACGTTTCAGGGGATATAGAGCTGCATGAACCTTTCTACATACATTTGTTACGTGTTCATTCCAGGTCAGATTCTCATTGATGGAGATTCCAAGATTAGTTACATTTTTAAGGTACGGTACAGCAATGTCATTGATTATGATTGGAGGAGGATTGATATTGCTTATTACATGTAATAATTTAGAGTTTCCTATGATAATACTTTGTGTTTTACGAGGATTTAGGAGTAAGTGGTTGTTTTTAGCATAGGCGGTAAGCCTTTCAATATCCGAATTAATGTGCTGAACTGTTTCATGTAAATTGTTTGTAGTGGTGTGTTTGTATATCTGCATATCATCAGCATATAAGTGGTAGTTGCAATACTGAAGTGTGGAAGATATGTCATTAATATGCAAGACGAACAGTAAGGGCCCTAGAACAGACCCTTGAGGGACACCGGATGATTTTACAGCCCATTGGGATCTTTGATTGTTTACCACTACGCACTGGCGACGATTTGTAAGGTACGACTCAAAAAAATTAAGGGCTATCGGGCCGATATGCAGAGAGCGTAGCTTGGATAATAGTATGTCTATATTTACCGTGTCGAACGCACTACTAAAGTCAAGGAGTGTCAGTATCGTCACCTGCCGTTTGTCCATTGCTAGTCTTATGTCATCTGTTACCCGAAGAAGTGCAGTCGTAGTACTGTGTCCCTTTCTGAAGCCAGATTGCAATGGGTCAAAAAGAGAATGCCTGGTTAAGAATTCTACTAGCTGCTCGTGTACAACTCGTTCAAGAACTTTCGAGAGAGGGGGAAGAATCGAAATAGGCCGGTAATCAGATGGCGCATTTGCTGTGGTACCGGTATGCTTTAATATTGGGGTTACTAGAGCATCCTTCCATGCAGTTGGAAACGTCCCGGTGGTGAGACAATGGTTTACAATGTGGGTAATAATTGGTAGGACCGCGCCAATAATGTTTTTTATAAAGCCTATTGGGATGTTATCTGCTCCTTTAGCTTGTGACTTAACTGAATTTAAAATACGCTTTACATCATTTACACTGACAGAGTGAAAAGAGAAATTATTTTTGTTTTCTGTAAGGTCACTGATTATTTTATTTAGATTGATATGATTTTGAGGTTGAGATTCCTTTATTGGGTTAGTTACGAAGTGAGAGTTAAGTGTATCGAGAGATATAGTTGGCATATGTGGCTCTTTGCATTTTCCAACACCCATAGCTCGAAGTTCATTCCAAGTTTCACGTGCATTTAAATTCCGTGTTACATTTTTAATGTGATTAAATTTGCTATTGCGAATTAATTGCTTTGTTCTGTTACGTAAAAGACGATATTGTTCGAAATCTAATTCATTATTTGTTTCCTTGTATCGGCGGAACATTGCGTCACGGCGAGCCATTGTTGCTTTTATATCGTTTGTTAACCAAGGTGCAGGCGAGCGAGTGACTCTAGCTTGCCTAACTGGAGCATGTTTGTCATATAGTCCTATGAGTAGAGAGTTAAATCTTCTCACTTTCATGTCTGTGTCCTGCACCTGCTTTATATCTTCCCAAGGTAAACTGTACGCATCATTTTGGAGTTGTTGTAGATCGATATTTTTCAGATCCCTATAACTAATGTATTTAGCTCTGTATTTTGGTACACGTAGAGAGTAGCACAGGTAAATTAAGTCATGAGTTGATATGCCAGGTACAGGAAATTGACCGTACTTCACAACTTTATGCGGGTTATTTGTAACTAGGAGGTCAATTCCAGTATGGCTTGTGTATTTAAGTGTATGAACATGATTCGTTGCATCAAGCGGTAAGATCGTCATGTCGACGGAGGTAAGTAGGTTGCTGATTCGTTCTGATTTGCCAGTCGGGGCTAAGATATTTGAGTTAAAGTCACCAAGAAGTAGTATATGCTCGTAGGTTGGTACTAGTTTGAGAAGGTCAGATTCAAGGTCAGAGATATTAGTAACATTCGGTGGTTTATAGACAACTCCTACCAGTACTTTTTGACGGTTAATTATGGTCTCAGCAAACATATATTCTGTATGTGGAGTGATGCCAGATGATGATCTGATAATTATTCTACATTTAATATCATCTCTACAATAAACTGCTACACCTCCACCACGTCTGGCAGTGCGATCATGCCGATAGAGAGTATATCCTTCTAGATTTACAAGGTTAGAGCTAATTTTATCGGATAACCAGGTTTCGGTAATACACATAATATGCATGTTACAGGTTGATATTATCGAACGAACTTCACCTATGTGACTGAGGAGTGAGAGAGAATTGATATGGCAACACTGTAGACTTCGCGAGAACTGAGACAGAGATTGTTTCAATAACAGTTCAGTAGGCTGAGGGTTGGGGACAGTTGGTGAAGGTACACGAGGGTTATTTTCGTCTTGGAATACACTCGGATCAATGACACTCAGGAATGCCTCATCTACCGTAACAGTAGTTTTAAGGACACCAGCTGCTGACATGTTTAAAGAGTAGGTGACTCATTCCTGGAACAAACACTGATAGCACACACACACTGACAGACACACGCAGATAATTAAATTCACATAGCATATGTTTGAACATTTCAATAGAAAAATAAGTAATAATAATAATTAAATAAGGATACTAATAAAATTACACTAATATACAGTTGAAGAGTTAGTCTAGAGTAGCATTTAGCTAAGGTGCTGTGCTCCAGGCTTTAAGTGCACCTGCCGGCGAGAATTTCAGAAATAAGTAGAAGAGAAAGAGTTTGTACGTGTGGGTAGAACTGGTGAATGCTATACGACTATTTTACGAATTTGTTACAAATGAAGAAATAGTTGAGGAACTAGAAAGCTATTTCACAGTAGAATCTACATACACATGGTGAGATACTACACTATGGTATTGCTCATTTATTTGAGAGCGTTCAGTTCATCCATTGTTGTTATGTTGTGTCTGGTTTCCCCTCTTTTTACAACAATGCCTCCCTGTATGGTCCAGACATTTCTCACTCCAAATTTATCTACAGCCGCCTTTAATATGAGAGTGCGAGCCGCAGTCAGGTCCTCCCTGATAGTGATTCCAGTGCCTGCTAACCTGCGCTTGTTACGGAAGACTTCCTCCCTTTTCCTATAGCTTACGAATTTCACTATTATAGGGCGTTTCACTCCCAGCCCCGACCTGCCAACTCGGTGAGACCTATCAATATCCTGCACGGCAATGTCAAGGCCAAGTTTATCTTGAAACAACCTGACTGAAAGTTCGTCCGTATTCTCATTAGGTGATTCGGGAATTCCGAACACACGCACACTTCCTCTACGTTGGTATTGCTCCAAAGCATCAGTACTCCTTTTGAGTTCATCCTGCACTGCTTTCAGTTCAATTTCCCTATTTTTAATATCAATTTTAAGTTCATTGATAATCTCAGTGTTGAAGTCCAGGGTGGCCTTAAGTTGTTCAGCCACGGCCTTTGTGACACTTTCAGTTATTGCCTCAACGATAGCCGAGAGAATGTCTTTCGACTGTAGGGCTTCTCTTACCTGCTGAACAATGCTGTCCGCTAGGGTCGCCTCACTTCCGCTGCCGGCTACAGGTCCCGTCTCGGTCCTGGTTCCCCGGCTGGCCGCATTCCTCTTGTCTCTTCCCATACTTAAATTTTGTTTATATTTGCAAAAATCAACTGTACAGCACAGAGTGATGATGTGAAGTAAGCAACACACACTTTTTAAAGTTGAAATTCACTATTTTCATAACGAATTACGCCTTTACTACACCTGCTAATGATCGAAAACTGGGAGCACACACACACAGCACTAACAGCGTTCCGCCATCTTGTTATTTTATCGGAGACTGCGGAAGGTCTGGAACCATTGCTGAATGGTTTAGACTCAGTCTTGGAGAATGAGTGCAAGATGAAGATAAATGAATCGACAACAAAAGTGATGGAGGAATATTAGATTAGGAAATCAAGACTTAAAGGAAGTAGATGAATATTGTTGGCTGGGTAATAAAATGACTAACAACGAAAGAAGTAAGGAGGGTATAAAATGCATGCTAGTTTATGCCAAGATGGTCTTTCTTAATTAAGAAGATAAACTTGCTCGCTTCGAATATTGATACATGAATTAGACAAATGTTTTTGAGGACTTTCAACTGGAGAATGCCATCGTATGAAAATGAAACATGGACGATAACTAGCTCGGGAGGAAGAAGAAGAGAAGCTTTTGAAATGTGGTGTTACAGAAGAATGCTGAAAATAAGATGGGTTGTTGGAATCACCAATGAAGAAATACCGAATCGAATTGGTGAGAGGAGTACGATTTGGCGAAATTTGACAAGAACAAGTGATACAACGATAGGACACATTTTAAGACACGCAGGGCTTGTTCAGTTAGTTTTGGAGGGAAGTGTAGGTGGTAAGAACGGTAGAGGTATGAATATGACAAACTCATTAGAGTAGATGTATGATGCAGTAGTTACGTAAATATTAAGAGGTTAGGACAGCATAAGGTGGCATGGAAAGCTGCAACAAACCATTCTATGGACCGATGTCCCAAACAACAACACATAACATGTTGCCATTGATGCTTTCACGGCCCGTGCTTATAGACGTGATACCGTATAGGCTTTTGGGCTTATGCCGTGTCACGGAAACAGGGTGAAATTCCTTACGTTTCGCAGAGAACTGTGCTCTGCGTCATCAGAAGAAAATCTCGACTGTCCACGAGAAACGCTTCTTAAACAATGACTCTTTTAATTTAGACGTTATAACAGAAGTGGAAATGCTACGTTTATTTGCCACCAGATGGCTCCCCAGATCTCCACCTATTAGAACGTCTAAATTTAAAGAGTCATTGTTTAAGAAGCCTTTCTCGAGGACAGTCGAGATTTTCTTCTGATGACGCAGAGCACAGTTCTCTGCCAAACGTCAAGAATATCACCTTACTTTCTTAACACTCTATAAGCCCAAAAGATTATGCAGTATAATGTCAAAATATAACTTTTTTTACAGTTGGTATATAATATTTTACAAAATCTCACTTTCATAGTAAACCCATTTAGCAGTGGCAAACTTGTAGCACCGATCACAGTCCTACACCAGATTTTGTTTGGTCATTTTCCACAGTGCGTGCGTGATATTCATCTCCACCTCTTTCGCGGGGACGAACTTCCACCTTCATGATTCGTCTTCTTTTGTGGGCAAGAACATATGGTCTTGCCTGAGAGGATGAATTCTCCAAATAGGTCTTTATCTCTTTTAGTGAAGAAAAGGATTTTTCAACTCTGGATGATGAATTTGTGCACAATAATTACAACAGTTTTGAAATGTTGGGATCAATTTCAGGATCACACTTCCACCTTCGGAAATAGTATCGCACTGAAACAAGGTCAGGAGAATACGGAGGATGACGAAGGATTGGTATGAAATGGAGTGACTAGTGACCTTGGCGTTACCCTAAAGGAAAACTCGACTCTCTCCTTGCTACAAATGAGTCCTTCGACATCACATTTCATCATAAAGACGCCGACAAATGACAACATACGCCTCCTTAGTAACAGTTCAAAATTCAGGAATGATTTCAAAATGTACAATTCCTAGGAGTCTGCCTCTGTGGTGTAGTCGTTAGTGTGAATAGCTGCCATCCCCGGAGGCCCGGGTTCGGGTTCCAGCTCTCCCACGAAATTTGAAATGTGGTACGAGGGCTCGAACGGTGTCCATTCAGCCTCGGAAGGTCAACTGAGTAGAGGGGTGTTCGATTCCCACCTCAGCTACCCTTGAAATGGTTTCCAGTGGTTTTCCAATTCTCCTGGCAAATGCCAGGATGGTACATAACTTAAGGCCACGGCCGTTTCCTTCCCTCTTCCTTGTCTATCCCTTCCAATCTTCCCATCCCCCGAGACATGGCCCCTGTTCAGTATAGCAGGTGATGCCTCCTGGACGAGGCACTGGTCATTCTCCCCAGTTATGTCCCTCCGACCTAATGTCTCACGCACCACGACACTGCCCTTGAGGCGGTAGAGGTGAGATCACTCGCTGAGTTCGAGGTAAAAACCAGCCCTGGAAGGTGAACGGATTAAGAAAGAAAGAAAGAAAGAAAGAAAGAATAACAGTTCCAAACAATTGAAGAACTCTTCGAGAAAAACAACCCATCCACGTAGAACTATAGGCTATATCCTAGACAGGAACGTTGCCTACTTAGCAAAGCGCAGCCAGCCAATGTTCAGTTACTTTTTGGTTCTAATGTTATACCAAAGGATCTCAAAGACTAGCTGACGCTTGAAAGTTTAATGACTCTCTTTCCTTCATCGATCTGCTAGGGTAGGCGACTGTGGGTTCGAAATTAGATGGTTGGATTCGCAATCATTTCGATGCTTCTGTTACTTTATTTGATGTCATATTATTCCTCTTGATAGGAACCTTTCCTCACATAGATCCCGTACCAGTTTCATGGTACCTAACATCTGGGAATGTGTCCCAATACAGGCTAGCCGCCAGATGCTAAGCACCATCAAAGGCCCGGGTGTAAAATGATTAAAGCTTGCTCGAGAGAGAGAACTACAAAGTTATTCCCCACCCTCTTTAGGTGATGGCATTTGTAAATATTCCACATAAATCACATTTGCCATTTAGAATTTCACATGTACAGCTGCCCCTATCTCTTCCCATTTATTTCTTCGCTAAGGGGGAGCCCATTATTTTCAAGTTTATCGTTTGATCTTTATTTGTGTGTGCATGGAGGGAGCAAGGTGGCGTAAATGAAACTCGCTATAAACAGTGGGCTGAATCTTCAGTTGGCTTTGAGTGTCACTGTGCCAAGCTAATTACAGTTTGTTTGCATTAAAAAGTTCTCTGCAGCAAGACTTGAGCTTATAAACAACTTATCTCATTACAGCCCTATCTTTATTCCATTAAGGATTACCATTCTCTTTTTCGATAACATTCACAAGTTTACAACCCAGCTTGCGAGGTTAGCAAATATTATAAAAGTGATAGTCCTCTGAACATGCCTTCAATTTACCAAAGGGTAATTGAATATACTTTCCTTATCACCTGTGCATACCCGTAAAGATTTGGTGTGTACACAGACATAAAGCCTGTGATGTGCCCAATAAGGTAATTTACATTCCTAAACTCGAATACAATTAATGAAATCTCCTATGAACAGTTAAGGCTGTATAATATAATATATTGCAACGATGGATCCAACTTCTCTACCACATCACCAGTTTAATTCGTTCTCCAGCAGTGATCTCACCCCAGGGTTCAGCACTGTCACCTGTGTCTGGATACAGCCACAGCCTATATCCAGACGCCATACCCGTGGACCATCTTACATGCTGATGTGTTCCTTTCAGATCAATCCCGAAGGAAGATGAAAATTCCCCTGCGAATTTGGAAAGTCCGTTTATGGGAATATGGCTTATGCTTCAACATCACTAAAATGGAGTGATCTTCAATGTGGATTGCAGACTGCTGGCGCCATTCGCATCGACGGGCAAGGCTCAGTTAAAGCTAACCAATTTAAATACCTTGAGCTAATCATCACCTCAGACAGAGAGACATTACCGGACACCCGAGCACGAGTAAATGCTATAAAGCTGAAGTGGCACCAGGTCGCTGGTGGGCTTTGTGACAAGAAAATTCCCACCCCTCTGAAAGGAATGGTCTACAAATCCATGGTCCGACCGGTTGCACCCTATGGATCTGAACGCTGCCCTAAAAAAGCACGAGCAGGTTCTACATGGTATAGAGATGAAAATGTTACGTTGTTCACTGGATCTTACCAGACTGGACCATGTCAGAAATGAAGATGTCAGAAGGCGGTTGGGATTCGCACCTATCACAGAAAAGATGCGAGAAACACGACTTAGATGATATGGTCATGTCTTCCGAAGCCCTGTAGACACAGTGATACACACATCCCTCAAATCTGATCCTGGAGTTTCCCGGTCCCGAGGTCATCTCATGAAGCGATAGCTTGACTGTATCAAGGAAGACATGCGTCTTGTTGGCATCACTGAAGCTGACTTCCTTGACCGCAGGAAGTGGAGAAGAGCAGGTTTAAAAGCGGACCCTGCATCAATGAGGAACTAAACGCTAGAAAAGAAGAGGAATCGTAACGTGTGGGTGGGCAGTAGGTAAATAAATAGAGGGGAATCGGGTAATATGGAATAGTCGGCCAATATGGAATACCACAATATCTTGCCTGTAAGGTACTCCTCTCAGGTGGAAACTCGTCGAATTACGGTAAATGTTCTCATGATGCTTTGTATTGAGTTTCGACATGCTCGGGAGTGAGGTTAGTGCGTGGAGCAAGAATATTTGTTTTTCATATTTGAAAAGCTTTTGCAGGTAATTCTTTTAAAGCTTTTATTAATTACAAAAACTGAGTTTAGTCCTGGGAAATCCAATGTTACATATTGTACAAGAGTTGCTTATATTGCTACACCAGTGTAACTTCCTTGTCGTGCAATGTTTAGGGCATGACCAATCCTTTAATTCAAACATGGTGTGTCGGGATATACGGAATACTGCTTTAGTTTCAAAGTAAAATGACGTTTAACATTAATTAAAGTTAATTGCATTAATCCTGGTATATTATGACATTTAATTACCTATAGATCTCAGTTTCTGCATCTGTGACTTTTGTCACTGAATAAACAAGTGACTGTAAAAAGAAAACTCTGAAATATTAGTGTATACAGATTATTATTTAAGTTAATTATCAATTTTATTCTTTGGATTTTTAAAATTTCTGTACGTTCACCTGTAAGAACATTCCTTAAATATAATTGAAAGAATTTATTGAAGTTGTATTTTAATTTACATATTATTTACCCTACTATTCCATATTAGCCGACTATTCCGTATTACCCACCAAGTGCAACTTTTTGAAAGAAATAATTTTGACGTGAAGACATGAACAATTTACAGTTTAAAAATATAGAGAATCTTGGCTAATTATTTGAATTTTCAAACCATATTTATTTATATTTTATAACTGATTTCGGTAAGAAGTTATACTGCCAAAAGTAAATGGTATTCCATATTATACCACTCTCCTCTACACGACTGGTAGTGTTTAATCTATGATATTTTACTAACTCTAGTTGCGATAAAATTACATAATCATACAATCCCTCGAGTTCGTACTCTCCCTCCCTGTTCTCAATGTTCACTCTCGTAAGTAATTCAGTTTAAGACTTGCGAGCCTGGTCACTTGTGCAACTGACACTCGGCTCCTGGGGGTTCACTGTACACTGTGTGCTGCTGCGAGTATTCACAACATTACACAGCACTATCTCGCTGACTGAATCACTAGCACTCCGCGATAGCAATCGTTTACAGACTGCGCTCACCCCAAGCTCATTTGAGTTGCCTTACACAGGGTTATACAGCTAAGTCGTCCACCTCAAATACGTTTTGATCATTTTTATTTAGTTCTTCTTGCGGGTTGAACCGCGGTTATTTTTTCTGTTTATTTCGTAGAGTCCACCGACGTTTGTGGTTGTTGCCTGGGAGACTGATTACCTCGAGTCGGGTAGGGGTATATTACTCGCCTTGACAAAGAATACTGCAATGTATCAATCAATACCGATCTGCATTTAGGGCAGTCTCCCAGGTGGCAGATTCCCTATCTGTTGTTTCCCTAGCCTTTTCTAAAATGATTTCAAAGAAATTGGAAATTTATTGAACATCTCCCTTGGTAAGTTATTCCTTTCCCTAACTCCAATTCCTATAAATGAATATATGCCCCTTGAATTCCAACTTTATCTCCATGTTGTGATCTTTCCTACTTTTAAAGACACCACTCAAATTTATTCTTATACTAATGTCATTGCACGCCATTTCTCCGCTGACAGCTCGGAACATACCACTTAGTCGAGCAGCTCGTCTTCTTTCTCTCAATTCTACCCAGCCCAAACTTTGCAATATTTTTGTAACGCTACTCTTTTGTCGGAAATCACCCAGAAAAAATCGAGCTGCCTTTCTTTGGATTGTTTCCAGTTCTTGAATCAGGTAATCCTGGTGAGAGTCCCATACACTGTAACCATACTCTAGTTGGGTTCTTACCAGACACTTATATGCCCTCTCTTTTACATCCTTACTACAAGCCCTAAACACCCTCATAATCATGTGTAGAGATCTGTACCCTTTATTTACAATCCCATTTATGTGATTACCCCAATGAGGATCTTTCCTTATACACTGACTGACAGAGCAAATGCAACACCTAGAAGGAGTGGTTCGAAAGGGATGAAAGTTGGGGAAAAACCAGAGACGGCACGGACGAATAATTGATGTTTATGTCAAACCGATATGCAGGTTACACAATGCGCACGGCATCGACTCAGTAGGATGTAGGACCACCGCGAGCGGCGATGCACGCAGAAACACGTCGAGGTACAGAGTCAATAAGAGTGCGGATGGTGTCCTGAGGGATGGTTCTCCATTCTCTGTCAACCATTTGCCACAGTTGGTCGTCCGTACGAGGCTGGGGCAGAGTTTGCAAACGGCGTCCAATGAGATCCCACACGTGTTCGATTGGTGAGAGATCCGGAGAGTACGCTGGCCACGGAAGCATTGTACACCTCGTAGAGCCTGTTGGGAGATGCGAGCAGTGTGTGGGCGGGCATTATCCTGCTGAAACAGAGCATTGGGCAGCCCCTGAAGGTACGGGAGAGCCACCGGCCGCAGCACATGCTGCACGTAGCGGTGGGCATTTAACGTGCCTTGAATACGCACTAGAGGTGACGTGGAATCATACGCAATAGCGCCCCAAACCATGATGCCGCGTTGTCTAGCGGTAGGGCGCTCCACAGTTACTGCCGGATTTGACCTTTCTCCACGCCGACGCCACACTCGTCTGCGGTAATAATAATAATAATCGTATGGCCTCAGCTACCGTGTGCAGACATTTCAATTTGACGCCATCTGGCTGTCTGCTCGTCAATTTCGACGTTCCGTTTTACTCTAGGCCCCCACTAGATGGCAGACCGAGTAAACCGAAACTCTCTTGGGCGTCTATGGCTGAGATTTAATGAATTTTGTCGGGTAAACACCAAATGTGTCTGCGGTGACTATCACTGACAGAACAGAAGCGTGACTCATCGGAGAACACGACGTTCCGCCATTCCCTCATCCAAGTCGCTCTAGCCCGACACCATGCCAGGCGTGCACGTCTATGCTGTGGAGTCAATGGTAGTCTTCTGAGCGGGCGCCGGGAGTGCAGGCCTCCTTCAACCAATCGACGGGAAATTGTACTGGCCGATATTGGAACAGCCAGGGTGTCTTGCACAT